>NC_134276.1:69971790-70084290 GCF_949628215.1 Phalacrocorax aristotelis | reverse complement strand
ATTTCATGCAAGCCACCGAATAACCTCAGTAGCACAGCTTTCAATCACTGTTAGCAATGGGCCAAAAATGAATTGCTAATTCAACCCTCTTCTAACCTTGAGCAGGGAAAGATCAGTCAGACAGGTGGCTACTTTGGGGGCAGAATGATATCCTTGCAGTTCCTGCTTGACCATGACCCAAAGCTCTTGTTACCCATTTCATGAGCTTACTATCACCTTGTACTCAGAAGCATGCTCAGTCTCAGTGTATCATTCCATTCAAGTTTAAATCTGACCTTTTCAGGACACAGAGTCCACAGACCAAACCTCAAGCCATCATCTGACAACCTTCTCAAACCATCTCAAAGGTTCAGTAATAATCTGAGCCAGAGATGAAACAGAAGTAGAGTCAGTCTCCCAGAGATAAAAAGCTCCTCATCACCTTATTAGCCAGGCCTCAATCAAATTTGGTTCACTTCAATCCTTTTTTACCAATCTCTTATGTTTGAGCAGAATTTTTTTGCCCCAAGGGCAAAGGGAGGCAGAAGAGAGAGGAAGAGCTTTCACCTGTTTGTTCTTCATCTTTAGTAATAATTCATGTTTCTGAAAGTATGTATTGCTAAGAAAAAGGGACCATTTTCAGCAGTCACAAAATGATGCTTTCACTCTTACTTAATGTGATTTCTCAGGAAGAAATTTTTTTTAAGTATAAATACGGAGAACCTATTCAAGGCATTTTTGTTTATTAATAGTCAGATTCTTTCTCTAAAAAAAAAAAAACCACCTCCGTAACACCTTGATTGCGTTACTACTTCATATTTGCTTACATAAATAAACCTGAAGTTTTACTGCGAGAGGCAGCTATTTTGAAGATGGCAAAATGTCAGCTCTTGGATGGTTGGTTTCATTTAACAGGGCTCCACATGAATTTATGAACTGTTCTGTAATGTCTTCTGCCTGCACCAAATGGCAGACTTTAGGCAGAAACCCAACGTATGTTTAGCTAATGTATAACAAACAGCGTATTTACACGGTCAGTGGACCCTATTAGGTATTAAGAATGGTCTCTTTCTAAATTTACTGTTAATTCCTTTCCGCAACAACCTAAATAAAGTGTTCGCTTCTCAAAGAAAGCTAAGAAAATGTGTGCATCCAAGTGTGTGCATGTATGGGTCTTTCATTTTAAAATGTCTTTAACAAAACTTCTGACAGTTATCTTATTTTCTTTTGCTGCAAGGGTGACAATGTAGTTTAAGATATTGTTTCCTGACTTTAAAGGTGCCTTGTGGTTTTTCAGCAGCTAAAGAAATTCTACTGCAGACACAATGTACCAGTTCATTTCTTAGGCAATAAATGGCAAGCAGGGTGGTGCTGAATAAGCATGCTTATATGGAATTTCTCTTTGAAAAGCCCACTAGTTAGGCCCTATAACACTTCAGCTGATATTTCTACAGTGCAAACACGATAGTGGAAATTAAGTTGCCCCAGCAAATTCAGTTTAGGAGAAATTTGTTATGAATAAAAAGCTGCTGCTGGCCTTAGAACATTGAATTTATCCACCAAATAATATCTCAGAAATACCACTTCAGAAGAAATCAGCTCTAAATAATTGATAAATTTGGTTTGTTTAGAAACCTTTTGACCCCTGTAATAGAAAGTAAAAACACATTTCAGTTATTAAAGTCACATATATTCCCTCTGGTAGGGGAAGCTTTTAATTTTAAGCTGGTCTCTGTTGGGGCCATTTGATAAAGCTTGGAAAAACCTTTTCAACTGCTGCTGGTGGATTTGGGTCAGCTTCCCTTGGGAAAATGGCAAAAGATAAATTTGTAGCTTTTCATAACACATAAGAAAACTTCAGAGATTTTAAACATCAAGAACTATTGGAACTGAAAGACAGAGTTTCGCTTTTGTTTCTCCCCCTCCTCCTCCTGCTCCTTCTTCTCTTTTCTTTCCAAAAAGAACTTTAAATTCTCTTGTTTTAATTTTTATTTTTTTCTTGAACCATGGAGGTTAGAATGTTTTGGCCTCTCTAACTACACTGCCAGTGGTCCTTATTAACATAAGATTTATTTTGAGATAGAAACATCATTATGCGGTTTTTGTTTTCAGATTGAACCATTGCATTCTACTGCTTTCAAAGCCAAGAGCAAAATAAAAACCCCTCTATCACATTTTTTTTCTAAAATGCATTTCTTGAACTCTGCTTCTGTCACTGTTACCAGATTTTTAAGTCCCCAAATATAAGTTGGTCTCATTTCCCCAGGACAGTAATCACAGCTTATGAATGAGGGCACTGATTCTACTGGGACTGACAAAAGGTACCTAATCTCACCACACTGCTGTTTCACAAGAGGAAAATGAACAGGGGTGAGAGAGAAGAAACATATTTAATGCTTATGAAAACAAAAAGGCAGAACAACACCCCATAGTTGAACATTTCCTAGAAAGGTTGGACTAGATGATCCCTGAGGTCCCTTCCAACTTGTGATTCTGTGATTATGTGGTTTAAGTAGCCATTTGTGTAGAAAGCAAATACTCGCAGGCAACAAGGCAGATCGTGATCCTCCTGAACCTCAAACCTGCAGACATCCTTGCTCATATTTGAAGAGGTTGCTGCTGTTTCACGTCCCTTCAGGAGCTACCTCTGAGAAGTAATACCCACAGTCTTTGTGGTGCACAACCATTTCTATACATTCAACTGAGACTACCAGATTCACTTCATATAAACCGCTGAATGGCCATCATTCAACAGAAAAAACCTTCTTTCACCAATAGCCTGAGCTGAACAAGAAAGAACACCCTAGAGGATAAAATCTATGTATTTTCTTACAGTCTCTACAATGATTCAGCCCCTCTCCCCTGTTGTCCGTAAGACCAAAGTATGATTCCCTGGGATATACTGGTGAGCACAGAAAGACACTGGGGTGTAGATGGCTCTGGCAAGCTGAGTTCCTGCTCCTGAATTTCATGGTGAATGTTGCATTGGCACTTTTGACATTACAGATTAGCTGAATGTTCTGAAAAATGGACAACTCCGGAAAAACTCCCTTACACACAATCTGTGAAGAGCGCACAGCAACAAACTGGTAGAAGCAAAGTTTTCTTCCTGGCCAACTAACCTTTCTTGAGCAGCCAGCTATTTCTTTTTGCAGTTTCATGCTTGGTTGCTATTCCCACTGTAAGACACTTTGCTGCACAGACTCAGTGGTAAATTATTAAAAGGGTCTCTACCTGGTATCCGTTCATGCAGCCACAAATTATTTGTTTGTGCACCTCTGCCTATTCTTGGCAGGTGCAGTTCCTCTGTGAGTACTTCAGCAATTCAAACACCTGCATTATTTCATTATGTTAGAGCTGTTCTTCAAACAGATGCACCTACACCCCATTAGCACCCACAGGGGGAGGCCAACCCTTAGTAATTTATGTTGTGAAGGGATTGCCTTCTTGGACAAGAAAGATGTCATGCAGGAAGCTAGGCTGTGATTTTACAGCCACTCTGTTCCAGCTTCCCAAATAAACACACTTAGCACACATCTTCATGGTCACTTGGCCCACTTGGAAGAGTGAACTGGGCCTCTTTGTATTTACTGTGCAGTGTTCACATAGGAAATGAGTGAGGAGTCGCCAACGTTCAAAATGGTGACAGCCTGGAGCATTTCATGGTGTTTTCCTTGTGCAGAAATGTCTTGGAAGGATGTGACATTTTGCATTGCAAAACTTCTTCTTTTTATTTTTTTTAGTTTTTATTTTGTCATTTATTTCTGTTGATACCCTATACCTGATGTTTAATGTTCTGTTTGCACCAAATCATTGTAGGCTGTTCTTCATCATTCATATCAGACATGGTCTCACAATTCAACAGAGGCTCTGTCACAAAGGCATGCTTTTACTGTTGAAGTGTACTGTTCAATGCCATCTCATAGTACACTTTGTCCTGCAGTTTTCATCCAGTTGCACTCAATCTCCTAGAAATATGGGCGACCACCTTATTCTGTCTTTTCTTTGACTATGGCCTGATGCTACAGGCAGTTCATGTAGTATCTCCACTTCTGCCCTTTTTCATTCCTTGGGTGTTTTCCTTTTCTTCATCCCCACCCTTATTTTTTTGTTTGTTTGTTTAATTCTTCCCCCATTCTTATTCTTCTCTCTCTTCCGCCCACCTTATCATAACCTCCAGCACATAGACAACTGCTGGCTGATCCCCTTCCACTGCCTTTCTCATACTTCAGTAGGCTGATTCTTCCCACCTACTGCATCACACAAACTACTGCTGGCTAATTCCTCATCCCTAACGATTGCTAGCAGTATCTTCCCACGCATATGCACCAGCACATATTAACCTGCTAGAAGCCTCTCCATGCTTTTTGTCATCTGACACACTGAAATATAATCTGTTTCTGGCCAAAACAATTGGATGCTTACACTGGTTACAGAGGAAGAAGCCAGCTTATGCAAAGCACAATCATAACAGTTATCCTGAGTGATTAGCTAGAAGAAAAATCACCAGGTAAGCAAGAATACTGAAATATCTTTTAAGTTTATGTAGAACCTAAAACTTGAGTACAAACTTTTTTGCCCAATAGCAAAAACTCCCAAGTCACAAGGCAGTTGAAATACTCTCTGTTGGGGGAAAAGAAAGGAACCTTGCAATTATTTTTGTCAACAAGCAGTTCTTGCTGAATACATATGGGACGAAAGCCAGTCAAGTTCAAATAAGTAGCGTCTGACCATGGTGAAACTTGGAAACCATTTTTCAAAATCCCTTTTAAAAGGTGAAAAACAGTAGAAAGAAAGTGATATTGTTAAGAAGATAAGTTGTTGAGTGTATTTACATATTTAACATGTTTGACAGTTTCTTCTGCAAGACAGATTTTCCAGACCACCTGTCTATTGAGTAGCAAAAGGAGAAAGCCACAGTAAAAAGATAACTCTGGAATACTGCTGACCATTTTCCACATAAATTCTATTAATTTCAAATGAAAAACACAAAATAGATCTACCTTTTCAGTGCTAGAAGGGGGTAACTCCAGCTGAAAAGCCACCAGAAGAGTCAAAATTATCCAGAGGATAAAAATGTCATAGCACCATAATAACAAAATAGCCACTTTACTTTGGCGCTGTGTGAAGAACACCACTGTGTCAGTGGAGCTTAAAGCAAGAAATCAGAAATGGTAGCATTATCCCTCATGCTTCTCTACATAATTAGAAAACAGAATCTGAGATGTCTTATGAAAAAATAAAACACCCAACAACAAAATCAGCAGTAAATACTGTAAAGCAAATGCAAACAAAGCACTGAAACCTCATGAGATCCATGATCATGTCAGCCTAATGTTGGAACAGATTTATTTGAAACAAATGGGAAGGATTACCTCTTGTAATGATTATTTCTTGAGTATTTTTTAAATTGAGCTGTTGAACAACCCATTGATACAACAATGTAATGACACATTGAAAATCACAGTTTGCTCATCACAGGATTCCAGATGAGTTAATAGCAGATAATTGCACACATTTCACAAGCATGTCATTTCAACAGTTCTCTTTGATATTTCAATTTTAGTGCACCTTGTAAACTCTGGCTGTGTACAGCCAAGTGTGTTGGGAAAAGACTCTTTCCAAAGAGAAATGAACTTAAAACGACAAGATTAAAACCAGTCCAAAACCCAACAATCCAACCAAAAAGCCTACATTTTCTAGGTAAGAACATTTTGATCAGAAAGGCATAAATGTTAGTGTCAAAATCTAACAAGCTCTCTGAATAAAATATATTTAAACCTAAGTGTGATTCAAAAAATACATTTAAACCAGAATCAGGGAAACATGGGGACAAAAATTCTGTAACTTATCTGCATTAGCAGCAGAACATTACTGCCAGGAGCTACATCACTAGCACCAAGAGCATATACCATCACCATCCTCGCTGTTTGTATTATTGGTAAAACATAAGCCCTGAAAGAGCACCCAGGTGGACACTACTACTCTGGTTTTGAGGTAACACAGATGCAGCCTTCTACACCTCATTAACTTTGGCTCCTAACTGGAAGGAAGAAGGCAATCCTGGGACATAATGCCTTTTGTCCTAATGTAAACACCTAAAACAAGTTTACCATCAGTCAGGTAAATCCCACCCAAACTCACCAGAAATACTGTACAACAGAAGTCACATAAAAACACAGGTGCACATGCTGTG
Organism: Phalacrocorax aristotelis; assembly: GCF_949628215.1. Taxonomy (NCBI): domain Eukaryota; kingdom Metazoa; phylum Chordata; class Aves; order Suliformes; family Phalacrocoracidae; genus Phalacrocorax; species Phalacrocorax aristotelis. Next base: position 70,078,115 of record NC_134276.1, on the reverse strand, counting down.
TCAGAATGTGAAATCCTTTTGGCTACTGAATTTGCCATAGGGAAGGGATTGTTTGGGGAACAAAAGAGACCAGATGATTTGAACGATAGCTACAGATGGTCATCCTAAATTCCGCCTGAGACAGTTCTATTCATGTGTGTATTATGCATAAGTGTCACAAGTTGGTAATGTCTTCATTTCAGCTGGTTTCATTACCTGCATTTCATTTCCAAAAGACTGGTGATACAGATCTCATGGTATCCACTGCAATTAGTAAAATTGATTTCTGCCCTGTTTATATCCGCAGAGAGGCTGAGTGATCCTCCGAGCAGTGTGGCTTCTGAGCCTCTGCCCTGGTGCCAGTGTCTCCAGCTTTATGTCTTTTTAATTGGTACTAAGAGGTGGGGTAATCATCAGAGCCTCAGTTTATCCTTTTAACACGGCGCTGACACGTGCTGCTGAGCGTCGCCGTGGCTGGGGCTTTGCAGCACATTCTTAGCCCTTTCCCTGCTGGAAGCAAACAGCAAGTAGGAGGAGGCGCATTCCTATAAGGCTTGGTGCAGTGCTCAGTGCCTCCCCATGCTGCAGAAGACCATCTTAGCTGGAAAACTTTTACAAATACATTTAGTCATTAGAAACTCTGTTTGTGTTTTTTGTACTACCAATAATCTCCCTAGAAATTTACCATAATAAAGGACTGAAGAAGATAGTCTATTTGTTCAAATATAGATATAAGGACCTTTTTACCACACAGGTAAAGATTTCTACATTAGGTTAAAAATATTTTAAGGTATGTGCGTGAGTCTTTGAACTGCTGCTATTCTGAAGTGAGCTGAAGTGAAACCAGCAAGAATCACGTCAACTTTACTCATCAGCTGCCAAGTTCCTGAGAGCACATTTCATTTCAGAAGCCCCTGTGAGGGTTCAAAAAAATACCAGAATTCCTATGTCATGTTAAATTCTGAAAACAAAATATTATTTATCTCTGAATTGGTATAAAACTAAAGTCTGAAATCCCTCTAAACTAGAAATCTATTTTTCATCCAACTCTTGTCGAAGCTGAATATGGTTGTCTTCATGTGTGTGTGTGGTCCTTTCCAGAATCTGATGTTTGTGACTCCTGGATAAAACTGATATCTGAGCACAGTGTGCAGTATAGGTCTTTGCTTAAATACTGAAGAAACAAGTTCTAGCTTTTTTCCAGGGCAAAGAACATTCTTCCATAAACTCCTGAGCAGGATCTATCTGCATAAGAAGGAAGATATTGTGAGTATGCAGCACCTTCAGTGACTGAATTCACAAGCCACAGTAATGACATGGATTGTGTGGCTATCATGGGTTCTTGGCAGTTCTTTGGAATTCTTAAGTCTTGTGATTTTTTAACCAAACAATGCCATAACTGAACTAAGATTGACTTTAGCGGATAGCATGTGTTATTTCTGAATATAAGAATATAAGAGACTCCAGGCTCATAAACCACTAGGCGAAAATAATTGCTTGGACTATGTAAAATCAAGCATTTAAGACTAAAATATCAGCATATTTGTTGTATTATTTGTTGTATGTGCTAACCTCCTTTTACCACCTGAATACCTCCACCCTGAATACTGATTTAGACAGGGTCAGCTGGAAAATACAGTATGATCATATGTAACACATGTTTGCACCAGAACACATTCATATAAAAGGGGATAATTTAGGGCTCAGAGGCGTATCTTAACTCTCAAGTACTAGCTATTGCAGCCTCAGGAAAGTTAATTAAAAGTTAACTCTGCTGTAAACTATTTTAACATTCCTTTTCTTATTATTTCCAGCTTCATGTTTTACATGTGAATCTTGAACCTTCTGTGTTGCAGTACAGGATGCTGTCACTAGAGTTATTGAGAACTTTAACCGTACAGATGCATGTGAGCTGAGGAAAGGTGCGCTTGTGTATGTGTGTGAACGAGGAAAACATCTTGAGTCTACAAGGTGTCAAGAAGCAGCTTGGTCTGGCCTACCTAACTCCTACCCCTTGAGCAAAGGATTTTATAATTTGGGATAGAAGCTCCTCACTTGGGAATTTTTTATAATGTAAGACCACAGACTTGTTCTCCTCTTCACCAGCCTTTCCATTTTCTTGGCTTCAGCTGTTCCAGAGCATCTCTTGGTGTTGGCAGTGCCAGTGTGAGCCTGGCCTGGAGCCTGGAACCTACCAATGTTTTCCCAAGAGATAAAAATAAGAAGGATAATGGCAGTTTTTGTCACTTTGCATCCTAAATGGAATTTCATGGGGCAAAGAGAACACACTTCTGTGGCCCGAGGGGATTTCCTCTGCTGAATATCAAACACCTTCTACAAACAAGAGAAATGTGAGTGATTCTCAAAATAAAAGGTCACAGGGATTTTCTATAATAGAAAGGCTTTAACGACCTGAATACAGGGTGTTGTTACCAGCTGCCCCTACAATGAATAAAGAAAGTCTTGGTGAGGATCTTCCTCAAAATGTTTTTCTATAATTCTGAGTAGCCACTGCTTTGGGGGATAGTCACTGGAATTGTCTGACTTTGAGTCAGGGAACATGGTGTACATTTAGTAGCAGCTCTGAAAGCAGAGAAGGGAAATAAGAAAGGAATCAAAGCAGAAAAGGAGATACCCATCATATTTGAGAGGCTCAGTGGCAACATGTCCAGGCTCACTCTGTACAGGCAGCAACTGTGTGTCGGACACAGGGAACAGCATTTGTTTGAGTGCTGGGAAGATCCCAAGTTTGTTATGAGAAGGGCAGAGGAGGAACATGGCTGGCTAATGATTGTTGACTGCCTGAGTCAGTGAATGGCCTGGCAGATGCAGAGAGAATGTGACTCTTCCTCTGCCCACCCCCTACTTGAAAACATGGCATGAACATCTATTTGCGACCAAATTTGGCTTGGAACCTGGTCAAGGATGAGTAAGACGGGAGGTCTGGAAAAGGGCAACCGGCACTGTGGCCGTCCTTGCACCTCATCATGTATCCCCAGAGGTGGGAGCTTTTCCTTTCTGGGGGTAGAAAGGAGCAAGCCCCACAGCTGGACCAGGCTATTACTCTCACTCCAGAAGTTTGTGTGCTTGAGGGGTTACTAACACATCTGGGTGTAGAATAACATGGAGTCATTTCAGCATGTGGAGAACATACTAAGAGCTAGTTCTCTCATGCCCTTCTTTCTCCCCTAGCCCTGGCTTCTTCTAGCTGTCATGATCCCCATCTGGCCATCTCCATCCTCTTCCCCCTCCCACTCCTTTCCCCAGGACTCACAAGCTACATTTCTTTGCTCTGGTCATATTTTCTTTATTTCTTTTCTGTTCAAAGCACAGGAAGACTTAGGAAGAGGGACAGCACCTGCACCCCATCCATTTTCAGAACAAAGACTTTGACTTTCAGACCTGAAGAAACTGGAGGTTGGGGTGACACATTTGTGCTCAGGACATGTATCATGAACATAGTGAGAGGCCTGTTGGCTAGTTCTATCACATGGAAAGACAATGATAATTAATAGGGACTTTGAATATTCAGGAGTATGAAAGTAGCATTGCATTTATATGTGTTCTTCTTTAGATAAAAAAGAAGCAATATTGTTGGGATGTTGAGGATTTTGAAATTTGACTTTATATTAAGCATAAAACACATCTCAAAACATGTATTATGGGTCCAGAAGAACACGTCTTTCAGTCTTTGAGAAGTATTTAAAATACTCCAGCAGACGAAGGTAAGAAAACATTCATTTCAGCTAGTCTTTCACTTTGATACGTGCCGATGAGTACAGAAATGTGAAAATGAAACAACTTAAGAATGTGTAGCTCAAATTACATATGAAAATCGTCCATTCGAAGTGTGGATTTAATCATTTTTGTCTTAGTCAGCTCATTCTTTCAAACACCCGTTTCCCATTCCAGGTTACAATACTTACACTGTGGTGTAGATTACTATAATTAACAGGTTAAACACATGAAAACAGTTTTTTCCCCTTGATGTGCCTTTGGATCCTTTATTTTGCTAGCAGTTATACAGTAGAGTCACTTCCTACAAAGGAGAAACAACTGCCGTAGGGTTTCTTAATGCTGCTAATGTTCCTTTCTTTCCCTCCAGTAATAACAGTGAGAAATTATTGTCTGTAAATAAAAGAATATAATGGAGAGTATATGTCAGGAGAAGTATATTAAAAGCTGTGAGTGTAACATCCATAAGTACAGACTGCTTATATTTACAGAGTAGCCAATGTTGGTTTTTATTTAAGAAGACACAATGAGAACCTTTCTAATCTCATTGTATACAGAAACTCTTTTCTGATCCAAAGAAGGCCCTACAGTTAGAATACAATTTAATTCTACAGAATAAGAATGAAAATATCCTATAAAGGTCTTTTGTGCTGTGATATTTACAGCAAAGATCAACATTGTTCTTACTTTGTTTTCTCCACCAACACATGCCATGTGGCGTATCGGTAGATTTATTTATTTTTTAATCGTATGTCCTGCTGGTTATAACATAACTTAATGTACTAGCTGCAATTAACACACTGTCAAAGGATCAACTAACAAGTGTTGATAAGCTTCATTTAACTAATTTGAGGAGTGGAAGTTTTATTTTCTTTTTTTTTTTTCCAGGAAGGTAGCTTGTTTCCTTATTTCCTGTCAAGTGAGCCAACTCCTGTGACCTGTAGTTAAAAGGGCCCTTTGTAATTAAGGCAGTGAGCCTCCAAGTGAACAGTTCTCACAGTGGGGGGGGGGGGGGAGGCAGGCGGGAAAAAAAAAAAAAAGGAGGATGCATGACACTGCTTAACTAACTAATCAGAGCCGAGCCAATCCATTTTCTTGCAGACCAGTCAGTGTACCGTTAGTGTGCAGAATCTCGCCCTTCATTGGCTTCGTGTCCATTTTATGGACCAGCGAGTCTATTAAGATCTTGGTGAATGGCCCTATCCGAGGGCAGGGCTCTCTCCTCGTCGTCTGACCATAGACTACCAGAAACTGATCAGCCGTGTTATATCAATAACGTTCTCACACCAGGTTGTGTAAATTGATCTTTTACAATTTCTCTCAGTGACAGTTGCTGTAACCAACAAGATAAATCATTCCTCCTGTGGCTTTTTTATTGATTGCTGAGACCTGTATAAAAATTACACTGCTCAAGCTGTGAAGTGAACATCCTCATAAAAGAAGACTTTCTATTTACAATCAAAATACGTTTGGGTCCAGATCACGCACAGATTTACTATTCCAGCACCATAAGAGACCAGAATTTAACTGAGATTCAAAGCACTGACAAAGTAACCCACATAAACTTTTAAAATACAAACGGTGCGCTACCACTCCAAGCAAAAAGCAAACAAACAAAAAAACTTCCAAGGTTATAAAGTCTTGTTGAAGTAAAGGCAGTCGTAATAGCAAACCATCTGTTAAAAACAATGATGCAGAAGAAGCACAGCAACACAATCAGCATTTGCTTGTACAAACACTAACACAAATTGCTTTCTGATGTCATTTTATCATCCATGCAAATATATATTTTTTAAATGGAACAATAATATTTGAGAGCTCCTTACCTCTTCAGAAAAGAAATATTCTACAACTCTGGAAGATCTGGCGGCTGTAATATCATTCTAGGGAAATTGATTTAAGTTGCTGTATAGTATTGGCTTTTCTGTTTTATTAAAGCAAAAAGTCTAATGGTGTTTGACATAGGTAATCAAATGCATCCATTGTTTTTAGGCAGTATCAACTCCACAATGATTATATTCCTTCCACTTCATACCATTGTTTTAACTCTGTTAAAATAGTCACTAACTTCTGTTTTTTAATTATTAAAACCTTATGTTAATATTGTTTATATACACAGTTTAAAAGAGAGCCTTTTGAAGGAGGTGGACTTACACTGAACAAAACTGTTAAATGTTGAATCATCAAGCATGATGAAAGAATTAGCAAGTGATTTTAGGGGACTGAAGAATAGATATCAGATACCAATTGCGTTGTTTGTACTGACTCAGTCTGTGGCTTTGGATAAGACACTTGCTAGCCAATATCTTAATTTGCCCATCTCTAAAACGGGTATTATAGGATCGAGAGAAAAATGTCATTCCCATATCATGCTAATTTAAATCAGTAGAGATACACCCAAGTCAGCCGTGTCCTCTGGGAAACTGTGAAGTTTAAATTAGTGTTTGCAAAGTTGAAACCCTCAATGATGAGATCTACAAGAATGCAAGCTGTTGTTATTAAGATCCTCTGACAGAAAAATGAAGAATGCTTTCAAGTATTTCATGTTATTAGAAAACTGTGCAGCCATGACTAGTGTTACCTGGGAGGAAGCTGTACCAAGTAGTCTCTCAAAATGAAGCATTTTGTTAAAGGCACAACATAGTTCCCATGAGGTCCAAAAAGGTATCTTCTTCTGTTGATATCAAAATCTCTGGTAGAGCTAAACGCCTGTGATGCCGGAGAAGAAATAGAAAAACCATTCAAAACAATTTGTTTAAAAAAATCGTGCATGTGTAACTAGATGTTACATGTTTAGAACCCTTAAGTTCTAAACCACGCTATATTATTTAAAGTGGCAAAATCATAGGCTATTTTTACTGTTCAGAAACTGGTGGCTCACTATTTGCTACAGAGAGAAACCTCAGAAATAAGATGTTGTGCATTAATCTGAAAATTCAGAGTATGAAAATTATGAACTTTTGCTAATGCTATAAATCTGTCCCTAAATGGCAGAAGCACCTCTCTATTTGCTCAAGGAGCAAGACGATTTCTCCACTTAAATGGAAAAGAAGAAAGGCAAGGAAAATTTTTTTTTAATAAACATGGTTATGACTGCACTTTTGTCTCAACAGGGAGCTGACTTCAGAATAAAACCTGATGGCACTTTCTATTCACTTCCCTCTTTCTTGTCTTCCCTCATCCCAAGGTATTTTGAAAGGGGAAGGGTTGAAACTATTTATTAGAAAAACTTGTTTGGGAGAAGTCAGTTCAAGGCCCAGGATCCAAAGACAAAGGACTAGTATAAAACAAATAGTGCCTGTGGGCAGTTAAAATAGATAAATATAACAGTGATGTTCAAGAACATATTTTGTCAATATTTTGGCATGCTTTGGGAAAGAACTTGAATTATCCAAGTCAGAAGATTACTTTTCCATTGCTAGCTTTATTAATATGCTACTTTCTTGCATCTTGGTGGCGAACTGAAGAAGAGCATCAGTATCATTTGGGATTGATATTTTTTGTTTCTTTCCTTTAGGCAAGAACACAGAATAGCTAGAGGTAATTTTTAGCAGCATCCTCTTGATTTCTCTTAATCCTGGATTGTGATAACTCTTCAAGCAGCTCATTGGAAGCAATTGTGGGAAAAAGGCCATTCTCTTTTCAGCTGTTCTTCCAAACCCTAATGAGTTAACAATTGAAATACAGAAAGTTGCTTCAGAGGTCAGGAGAGTATATTCTACACAATGGTCACAGCATTTGAAACCATGACAGCACTATAAATTGACAAACTAAAGCAGAGCACTTGGTGGTCTGAAGTGGAGAAAAGAACATCAGCCAAGAGCGGTAAAAAGACGAGCCATGAAACCACACAGAAAAAATGAGTGATTTTTTTCAGATCACCTTGTTAGAATTTAGTGTATCGGGGGTCAGACAAGTAGAACAATAATAAGGTCCAAGGTTGAATACCAGTGGGGAAGCTTAACCCAGGAGCTCCAGGTCAACCATAAGTGAATGAGGTAGAAGAGTGAAACAGTAGTCGCCCGGGAACAGAACGCACAAAAGTCAGTGGGTTAAGGGGAGGAGCCCGCCAGTTATCAATTAGACTAAGAGAAAGCCTAGGCTCGAGCACCTGGGATAGAAAAATAATCCTAGTGTGATGAAAGGAGATTTTCTTCTGTGCACGGTTCTCACTCCCTGGTTTTCAGGTTTTGAGAAATTCTAAATCTTGTAGAGCTAAAGATCTTAAATCTGTAACAGATGAGAAAACTCAGGCCAGTTGGATGCATTTTCCCTGTGTCTTATGTGCATATGACAATGTTTTCATCCTACGCTGGACAGTCTGCTGAGATAAAGGAGGCATAAAAATAAAGTTCCTCTGAAAATATGAACAAGCACACACATATGCACACACACATGCACACACACACGTGCACCCTTGTAAAGGGGTGCTTTTTAACTTCTTTTTTTGTCTTTAGAAAAGCACAATTCACACCCATTTTATTTTTAACTTATGAGGAGGAATTTCTCCAGATCTGTGAAGAAAATTGCTTCAAGTGATGGAGTAGAGAATATTTAAGTGACATTTTACAATGTAGAATGTATATATATGTGTTTTTGCAAAATGCCTATACAACTTCCTCTTCCTATGAACACGCATCGCCTAATTTAGTAGGAATTTTGCCATTGATTTCATAGGAGATAGAACAGACCAAAACCAAAGCAGATCATGTCTGATATCGCTCAGTTCAGAGTATATTGAAAACACCCAAGTTAAGCTAGCCTTGACTATTCACTAATAAAGACACGTGTTTTTTCTGCTACGCAGACTTCCGTGTATGGTTTGTTGTAGGATATGAACAACTATGGTATTACCTTTGTATGAGCCTGTGTGCATGGGCTGGGGGCGAGGGGGTGCAGCAGAAGTTTTGTGGAACATCTACAACATATAGCTGAAGTATTCAGGCCTTGGAAGCAATATGTAGTAAAAGGGCAAGGATGTATAATGTCAGCTAAAGTCAAGCTCTAAACATACTCTATTTGTAACCCAACACCCTATTTTTCTATTTGTCTATTCTTAACCTCATATTTCTGAGGAATTATATGGTCCTGGACTGCTGCTAAAACCAGCAAAACTCACAGGCAGAGTAAGTCTCACCAGCTGTAGTAAAGCATACAGTATCCCTACTATCGTCTGGTGTGTATATGCTACTTTTTAGGTTACAAAAGACCCATTGTAAAGGTATTGTGATAACTTTTCAAACTTCTTCCCTTTTGCCTCTCCGGAACAGCAGTGTTAGTGCAGATAAAGCAGGGGCTGACTGCTGAGCACACAGATACACCTTGCTCCAAAGCCAACCCCTTCCCACCACCACCAAAGATGCAGGGGTTACACTGCCAAGTGGCAGCTTTCTGCTTTAAACAAGATGAGTTTTCTGACCTGAAAGCTTCTCCTCTAAAGATTGAAGCAGAGAACCCCAGAGACAAAAAAACCCCTTTTTTCATCAAAAGAATGTCAGTGGTGACCCCTGAAATCTAGCAGGACTGGAGAAAAAAATATGGCCTACTTAAAGAAGATGGGAAAGGGAAAAAGTTTTTGAAAGGAACACATAGTTCAATGATTGCAGTTTTCAAGCTCATGACTGGGAATTGTACATGTTTGGGAAAAATAATTGAATATGAATCTATGATCTTGTTGCATATGATACAGGAAAGAGGTTGTAACTTCTTTGTGAGTTGATTTAAAGATATGGTTTGTCCAAAGAAAAAGATACTTGAATTTAGTGTATTTCTCTCTAAATGGTTCTTTTTTTGATGTCATTAGACAGCTAGATCTACATCCTGGAAATTATAGGAGGTCATGCCAGATGTAAGCAGAGGAATCAAGAAAAAAAGGGATTAAAATGTCCCTTATTTAAAGAGAGGAGATCCATTATAAAATATTCTGCAGAAGCATGGGTGGTAATAACACTTCTTTTGTGTGCAGCAGGGGAAGTTGAATTAACTAGTATTAGAATTTAATATTCCTTTCTTAGGGGAAAGTTTGTTTAACTTCTCACAAGGGGGAAAAGTGGTGCACCATTCAGTTTAATGACCATTTTTCCCTTCTTACAGAAAAAGCCAGTTTCAAACTCAAGCTGATAACATCTGTCTGGGATGCTATTCCCAGGAAGACAAGTCATTGTTTGCAGCATTCCCAAATAGTGTTGTATTTGCCCTCATGAGTCAGTAAAAGTACTCTATATGCATTAAAGCTATACTATTTAAGATTTTCATACTGCAAATAGTCCCAAGTCATCAAGATCAAAGAAATTACTGATGATTTAGTAGAGGCAGTTCCATTAACTGAGTCTGCTGATCCAATGTTACAGTAAACTGATGTAATAGTGGTAGTTTCATTTGCCAGCAACATGAAACACAGTATAAGCCAGTAACCTACCAGTTCGATGGTTAGAGTTATCTGAACCTAAATATACCACTGTCTTGGGGAAGGGTTTAGATCCAGTTCAGACACTAAGGGTGGGGTTCAGTTTAAGGCAAAGACATCTAAGTCTACATACAGTTGTTGACATGTGGGCTAGATGACCACGCTCCTGTTGTATTCCATGAAGATCCATTTAGAAGAGGTTAGAGAGTTATTCAGCTCAATCTGGTGCAGACACGTGCTCCAGGCTCCATCAACTCTACTAACTAGATGTCCACTGATATAATGAGAACTTAGACACCCACCTCACATGTAGACACCTACACTGTAGGCACCTAAATTTAAGTGTTTGAGTCTATATATAGAGAGAGACTACAGATATAGTCTGTATCTACCCATTGTCAGATAACTAGGTAGGTTATTTGGAACAGCTGCAAATTCATCTGCATCTGAGCTGTTTTTTCTGTGTTCCCCTGGCAGTCAGTAAGAAAGAAAACTCACTTATAAAGTGATACTCATCTCACCCTGCAGTAGATACCTGAAATAAGTCAGATGATTTACACCACAAAACGTGCATCATTTTCCACTGACGATAACAGAAAGCTAGTTCAGATTAAGATACCTACATAAGTAGGTCAAAGCTTTCCCTAGGTCTCAAGCAGTTACTGAGAGATGGAGAGCTTTAAAGATTTGAAAGATAATGAGATGGCTTTTAGAACTGCTGGGGAGGGAGATCTTCCAAAGGAGGATGACACCACTAATATCCCATCTGAACTTCAGCCAGTAGATGGTGGATGTCTACTGGAGACTCCAACAGGAACCACCCAATGAAGTATTGATAAGCTAAGTCAAGAAGATGAGTAATATAGCGTTCAGTGTGATGAGGAAAGGAAACCCAGTAGAGGGACTTGAAGCAATAATCCCATGAGCTTAGAAAATGGTTACTGATGTTGTCTTTTCAACAGACATAAGCAGGAACCAACGGCAGCTATCAGTGCTTGAAAGGAAAAGAATACAGTTCTCCAGATAGAAGTTAAGGTAAGTTGTAGGTGAGTGATGGAGACAGAGAGAAGGATGCATCTTAGACATGCGTTGCAGAGAGTCAGCAAAATTCAGGTGTGGCCTGGATGTGAGGGATGAGGAATAGGTGTGAGTCACCAACGACAATAAACATTACCTGTGTGGTAACAGACAGGAAAACAGGTTAAGGGACATTTGACTGTTCTACTCAGCTGAACTTGAGCTCATGGCTGGACATCCACAAGGATACGTTAGCCAGTAAAGGTGAGGGGTTTGCTTGGAGAGAAGGCAGATTTGGCAAAAACAGGTATCTATATGGCTGTCTTGGTTTCAGCTGGGATACAGTTAATTTTCTTTGTAGTTGTTAGTGTCAGGTTATGTTTTGGATTTGTGCTGAAAACAGTGTCAATAATATAGGCATGTTTTCATTGCTGCTGAGCAGGGCTTACACAAAGTCAAGGCCTTTTCTGCTTCTCACACCACCCCACCAGCGAGTGGTCTAGGGGTGCACAAGGAGTTGGGAGGGGGCACAGCTGGGACAGCTGACCCCAACTGACCAAAGCGATTCCATACCATATGACGTCGTCCTCAGCAATAAAAAGCTGGGGGAAGAAGGAAGAAGTGGAGGACGTGCAGAGTTATAGCGTTTGTCTTCCCAAGTCATTGTTACATGTAATGGAGCCCTGCTTTGCTGGAGATGGCTGAGCACCTGCCTGCCAATGGGAAGTAGTGAATTAAGTCCTTGTTTTGCTTTGCTTGTGTGCGCAGCTTTTGCTTTACCTATTTAAGTGTCTTTATCTCAATCAACGAGTTTTCTTACTTTTACCCTTCTGATTCTCTCCCCCATCCCACTCTGGGGCAGTGAACGAGTGGCTGCGTGGTGTTTAGTTGCAGGCTGGGATTAAACCACGACAATGGTCCAAAACAGAACAGAAAGCTACATTTATGTTTGCAGACAAAATTATCCAAAGGTAAGAAAAAAGGGTGGGAAAAGAGAGAAGGAAGGAAAAGAGTCAGGAAAAGAGTCAGGGGTCTTCACACACAAGATGGAGGGATCATTGGGGAATCTAAGAGAGCATATAATGAATAGATATTAGACTGTTAAAACAGCTCAAAGGAGAAAGAGCATGGGAAACTAAATAAAAGAAAATGGGCATGTGAAGTTAGACATGAATTAATTCTGCTCTTGAAGCAGGAAGGAATCCTGCCAGATTTTGTGCTAGTGAAGTCTGATGGATCAGGAAGTGCTGAAGAAATAATTGGAAGAAGAGGAATTCCAGACAGCCATTACACATTGTTCAAAGGGACATGGTCAAGGAAATGGGGGTTGTTGAGTACACAAGAAGACCTGTAGTGTTTCCTTGCTTATTTGCTTGCACATTCATAATGTGGCAGAGACTAAAACATATTTGTCTTATAAGGGAAAAAGCAAAAGAGGACAGACGTTCCAAAAAATAAAAGAATTACAGGAGTATGAGTTGGGCAAAGACAATCTGGGGATGCAGTGGGAGTGTTTGCTATGACACGTGAAATGTTGTGTGGTTCCTTTGAGCTCCTGAAGCAACTGTGTGCCTTCAATAGGAAGCACTCAGTTATTTGATGGATTCACACCGTCAGTGGGAAACCCTTGCCTGCCAGATGCGGCTGCCCCTGCAGTTGTGGAAGAGGGATTCCTGACCACGAGAAATGGCAGATGTAAAACTTCAGTTCCCCTGCCCCCAGCAGATTTAGATTCTGCACATTTTAAATGGGTCTTCAGCAGTTAAAATGTCAATAGACTCTTATCAGAAGCATGCTATTAGCTGTACCTCATTTTCCTGTACAGTTAGAAAAACTGTATAAATTGGTTATGCAGATTAATCAGCTTGTTGGACAGCAAGACAAGCTCTGGTCATCTTATAGTATATCTTAGCACATTTTTCCCAGTTGAATGAAAGACCAAAATGACTGATCACATCTTTGTTAAAGATTGCAGGGGGGGACGCTGGGAAACTGTGGGAGTAGTTGTTCATTGGAGTAAATCACATGTACTCTCTTGTGTTAGTGCAGAATGGCACAGTGGACAGATGACCGGCATGATCCAGCCTGTCTGTTTTCATAAAACCAGTGAATCCCTGACTATGGGATCTAAAAGGCTCTGACTGTGAAAAAGCAGCTAAAAGACCACAGTTAAAAATTACAGTATTGGTGTCATACAGCCCTGGTTTTCAACCTTCAGCATGGAAAATATGCAAAGTTCTCACTAGGGAAGAAAGAGAGATAAAAATATGAGATAAGTTGTTATTATCATGAAGGCCATAAATCCCTCTCCTCACCAATAACAGACAAGATCAGTTCAGAAGAAAGGCTGTACAGTTTTCCATGATTTTGCAAAACCAGTGATTCTGGCCAAATCAACACCAATTACGCTGTTTCAAATAGCACTCTTTGTACAAAGACAATATTCCTTTGCAGCAGTGCTGGATCAAGGTGATACAATAAGAATTCTGTGGGAAATAAAGTTAATGGCACCACCCCTAACTTGTTTCTGAGTTCAATGTAGAAAGATGTCTAACAAGCGGGCAGTCGGAAATGAGGGCATAACCTATCCCCTTTCAAAGAGGGACAAAAATATATCCTTAGAAAGTTCAGTTCACTCTGTTGAGGGGGTGGAATGATTTTCACCCTTTTCTCATCAACTAGAATGCTTTTCACAGCCAACAAATCACAAGGTGCAGTTAGATATAAGACCACTTCTGTAGGAAAATGTGTTCATGTTAAAAATGAATAGAAATTATAGCAACAGAAGAAAATGAAACTTGCAAGCCCAGAGCAATAAAACAACTTGTTATTTATGATAAACAACAGGGGATTGTTGTAGGTCTGAAGCAATCAAAAGAATCTTGCACCACAAAGCAAATCTGAACAAAAATAATAATAATACTTAGAATTCAGACTTTTCATTTATTGAATTGTTTCTGTTCAACAAGCTGTACAGAATAACACAATACATACTAATGCTCTGGAATTAGTAATGAAACAACCTAGTTGTAAAGGAATATAGAGCTATACAGAAGAAAGAGCTGTTATTTTGTTGGTTCACATGCTTCTTACTGAAATATCCTTTGTGTGTACTTTTCTCCTCTGTCCAAAAAGTGTTCCTCACTTTAGTTTTTAAGAGTGTAGGAGTGCATTTAATGATTAACTGGAAGAAATAACTGCTCAATAATGCATTACCATGCGTGGACCTAAACTAGATCACAGTCTTTTATTTCAGTGGCTTTTCAATTCCCTTTGTTATTATTTTTATGGTATACTCCCCAGTCCAAAATTTGACTTCTTCCATGGCTCTTGATTTGTGCCCTTATTCACATCTGATGCATCTGCTAAACTCAAAGGAGTGAATATAGCTTTTTTTCAAGCTCAAATCATAGGTCATGAAAAATCTGTAATCACTGTCAGATTACAGATTTCTTCTTTTTAAAAATTTGTAAACCCCTAACAAACCTTATCCCAGTCTGCTCAAAGAATTCAATATTCCAGTGATGCACTGGACACTATTTAGTGTAATCCCTATATAAGAAAAACACTGTATATCTGTCAATGCCACCCACACAATTAAAACTGAAAACGTTTTGAAAATACAGGTGCATTTAATGCTTAGACTTTCCTGTATTCTTGCAATCAAATAATTCTCCAGAAAGATGGTCTGAAGGTCTTCTCAGGGAAATATAATTTCTTTTTTTATCCTCAGCTGCAGTGCAAGCACAGAAGGAAGAATTATTTCCCTCCAAAAAGTTTAGCGGAGCTTGTGTGCCCAACGCAGAAGGATTTTTCTTCTTCCTTGGAGAAATCCAACACAGGTTATTATCCTTGGAATAGGTGGAGAAAGGGAAGGAATTACCCTACTGTGTCATTTCAAGTCTGTCAAAATGCTTCCTGGCTTTCTTTCCTAGCAACTACCTTCTCCAGCAAAGTCTTCATCATCTTGCACAATTATTAAGGAATAAACATATGTACACAGCAAATATACATCAGAAGCTGCTCATATGCTAAAATTTGCCTGCATGAAAGGTGTATTCATGGGTTTAAATAATGAACACCGCTGCAGTGTGTAAAGTCTATTTGAACTGACCTTTGAAGCTTTTGCATTGGAAAGAGCAAAGGGGACAAAATTCTTTCAACAGACAGTTATAACATGTTCACCTAAGTCTTTCAAAAGATACTGGACTGCCAAAAAGGGTATTTTATCCACTGGGATAGGTGAATATGAATACAGAAAGCTAATTACACAATATAGATAAAATGGGGAGAAATTCATGCAATAAGTTTACACTCAATTTTATTGAAATGAAATTGAAATATTTTTGTATATGTCAAGAAGGTACGCAATGATACTAAATAAAATGTAAAAGCTAGAAGAGGTAGAAATTCCCTAGCTACAAAGCATAAGCCATTCACTGGTTATGTGGAATAAGAAAGAAGAATCAAAAGCTGGATATTTCCGTAAGTGTCTTGTTCATACTTCATTGCACCTTCCTTTGAAGTGTGTGGCTTTGATCACTGTTCACAGGACAGTGGACCAAATGGGCTTCCAGTGTGATACAACTTAACATTCTTGTGATCCTGAATGCTGCAGGATTCCTTCATGCTAGAAGACATTCAGCACGATAGATAAACTTGTGAGACTTTTCAGGAAGTAACAGATATGCTAGATCATTTTGCTCTTTCTCCAAAAACTGTTTTTCTCAGCTGTTGTCCTTCCTCTATATTATTTTTGATGTGAATAAGCCTTTATCTATTTTTACTGCCTGGGCAAGTAGCCTCACAGAAAAGTTTATGAAACTGGTGAATACAGGAAAGTTGGTCAGAGAGAAGCTAGAAACAGGTGAATGAACCTGATTCAGGTTCAGACGTCTGATTTCACTCCCAGTTCTGCAGCAGGATGGATCACCCCCACGTTTTTTCTCCAGACTTTACTGAAAGCCCCATGGGAACACGTTCACTTCACTGTTACATACTACGGTAATTGCACGTTTTATTCAGAACACAGCTGCGTCAGGATAAGCCCGGTTCTCAAGGAAGTGTTTAGGCCCAAATTTTTTTATTCCCCCAACCTAACATAGATTAAAAATCAAGAACTGCAGACTACACAAGACTCCAATGACCCTTTGTTGACTAAAAAGGACATGGGTCAAAGTTATGTTGGTGTGATCCTACTATTTTCATGACAGTCTTTTGTCCAGGATTATTG
Organism: Phalacrocorax aristotelis; assembly: GCF_949628215.1. Classification (NCBI taxonomy): domain Eukaryota; kingdom Metazoa; phylum Chordata; class Aves; order Suliformes; family Phalacrocoracidae; genus Phalacrocorax; species Phalacrocorax aristotelis. The sequence continues at coordinate 70,061,745 of NC_134276.1, read as the reverse complement.
GTTTTAATTTGAACTGTTCAAAGTGATTTTTCTTTCTTTCTTTTTGGCACCAACCAGTGTATAGGGAAATGCTTCTGTGAGGAAACAAAATCTCCTTCATTTTGTGGAATCCACTAGACAATGAAGAGTATTCAATTATAGCTTCTCCAAATACATATTTAATTTCCCATGTTTCCAAAACTGTCTGATAATATTAGACTGTTCCTCTTTCTCACTCCTATGTCTCTCTATATACGGGCTTTTTTCTTTTACTCTGAATCTTTCTTTTATATTGAAAAAATTGCCTTCACCACTGGACTAACTACTGCTAGTATATTTCATGCAACCATTGGCTCTTCTATAAAAGTCCCTCACTCTTCATGACAGCTGCTCTTGGCCCCAAAATTATTGGACCTAAGCCAAAGTTCTTCACAGTTCAGCAATGTTTGTTCAATTCTTGTCATTCCATCACAGACATGTTGATAAGATCAATAGAAAATACTTTATAAAAGTAACCTTTTCCTCACCAAAAGAAGACCAGCAGTTTCCTTTTTGAATGGGAAACATTTTCACTGAAAATTTGCATACTCCTAAAATCTCTAATTAGTTTCCAACAGCAATATTCGTTTGCTGTCCAAAAAAACTACTTTTTGTTTAGCTTCACTTCTCTATCTTTCCCTCTCTTTGCTTTCTAAGAATTTATTTCTTGTTTCGGGTGTCAAGGAAAGCAATATACTAACACTGCATACATTATTTTTTACTCTTTATTTTCCACTAATTTCTCAATGATGCTCAAGTTTGTAAAGTCATAACATGTGAAAGCAAAGGAAGCTGCTGGAAGAACTGTACAGTTGCCAAGATGGCCCAAAGCTGTTCTCTCAATTCTTGGACATGGATCTTTGCACAACACTGTACCTTTCTAATGATCAAATAGCAGGATTTTTCAACCCCACTGTTCTTGGAGCCAGACCTGAAATCCAGCCAGAAACCTCCACTGTTTTAGTAACTACTAGCTTGCACATTAAGTGATACAGGATGACTGGGTGTCAGGTAGTCCACGGTCTGTTCTAGCAACCCACAGTGTCCTGAGTAAAGTTCACTATTCTTGGCAAGTAAGTCTAGCTGTCTGAAAGACTGCCTCTCTCACTGCAAGGTTTTTCTGCTGTAGAAACTAAATCCAGTGAAACACAACTTTCTGGGACCAGAGCCAGGTCACTCTCAGTTCAGTGGCCTTATCTTTGAATTTAGAATTAAGGGCTCATGCATGTCTCCTTTCATGAGAGGCAAACCTCATTCTTTCAGTGATCCATCCCCTCAACTGTCGAACTGGTGCTACCAGTAGACTGCATCTTTGCACACATGATGAGATTTTGCTGGCAAAAATTGCGGTAGAGTTTTATTCCTCCTTGACTGAATATCTGTCACTTCCAAACTGATGTTAATTGATGCCTACTTGCTGAGGTGGTGGGAGTTTCAGAGCAGATGTTAATACAGCAATGAGCATGTTAAGGAAATTTAATATATAAAAAGACTAACTTCTGCTTACAGTCTATATATACTACTGCAGATTTATTGAAAAACAAAATAAAGAATATACTTAGCTGCTGGGGGTGGGGTCTGAGCTTAACACATTCACTGCATTTCTCAAACCAAAACTGTATGAATAGACCTAATTCCCTTCATCCTTAAGTAACATTTTAAACGTATCACATATCTTTTTTCTGCACCAGGGAAGCACCTGGGATAGTAGGGCCTACTGATACACTGCTTTTTAATCTTGCACTAACATCTAGCATGAGAGGTACAAGTCAGCTGAACTTAGAAAATATTGCTGTTAAATAATTACACAGTATCTTTAAATTATGGCTTAGTGTTTCTGAAAATGACTGTATCATCCATCAAAGCATACTGTAAGCTTTTTAAATAAATGTATCATGTAAATGTATTTTGTAAGATTACATGCAAATGTATTTTTTTCATTCGTATTCATATTTAATCGTAAGTCCATTATTTGAGATTCAAGATGGGATAAATCTAAATGTGAAGCTTTTATACTGCCCTGTAAGTTATACAGTATAGTTTAATATTAAGATTTTACTAGACGGTTACACAGTGCTCAGTTTTAATACAGAATACTTCATCATGTTCATTATTGCCTATTTAGACTCATGTAGACTGACACTCCTGAAATAAGCAAGCTTTAAAACGTTAATATAAATGTTATGCCTCTTTTAATTGCAATAGACATCTCATTAAGTAATTTAATGCCGATGGGACCTCTTACCAATACACAAAAAACATACTTTGCCCAGCTTTTATATACAGTACAATATGACAGAAATATTTTTTTCCACACTGACGTTCATCAGCTTTCCCTTTGCTCTCCAGATCCTGCGTGAGGAAGCCCTAGCAGCAGGCTGCCTCAGCAGGCTGGGTTAGCTGGTTCAAACCAAAGCACGTTTAGCAAGGCTGTACCTGCCTGCTCAGGATTAACTAGAAGGACCTGTTGGATGCAGCACTGGACAAACCAGAGCTACCCAGACCATGGCTGTGGTGGAATTAGTTCTTCATCTAGGTGGAGAGAAAAACATGCATGACATTTTCATTAGCCTAGGAGGCAGAAACATCTGGTTGCTTGGTTCAGCTCATCAGCAGGAGAGCCTGTAGTTGATTAGCCCTCCTCTCAGTAGTAGGCGTTACTACAGTCAGTGGGAATTGCTAAACATGGTTTCAGGGGACTGACGTTAATTTGGCTTGCCAAAATAATATGCAATTTTTTAAGGAGTTTCTGTTAATTAGTTGTATCATTTGATGTGATGTGATTGGGTTTGCACAAAGAAAAGCAGAACAGGGTTTGCTATTAGAAGCTGCAGTAGGAGAATCAAGACGTAGCACTTAAATAGTGCACAGTATGAATTTGCAGCGGTGAAAGGCCTTAGTTCATGATCTAATTATACAATGGGATTCCCTTTCTCTAAAGCTAAAAGCCTTTTAATTCATATTTTTTCTTTTTAAGGTGTTTTATTTTGATTACTGTACTATTAATTCCTGTGCACCTACTATTTTACCACAGATTAAGTCAATTTGGATATCTCATTTTGGCCTGTTTTGTATAATATCCCACTTTTAGCAGAAAAGGAATATGTAAAATGATAAAATTAGGCAATTTATAGTTTGTATAATTCCTCACTGCATCTCTCTGCCTGCCTTCTAGTCTTCATTCACTAACTCTTTCACAACTATTATTGGCAATTGAGGCTTCTTTGCTAGCTGTGAAATGGTAATCAGTGGTAACACTGATGTCAGAATTACAATTTCTGCCAGGCTAACTGATAACTGTGTAGTCTGGGAATTTAGAAACATCGATGAGGTAGGCAACATCCTCTCATTAAAAGAGCTTGTTGCCTGCCAGGCGCTGGAAACATTTTGGAAGGTTGCACTGAAAGGTGTCTGCTGAGGGCTCTGGCTGAATGAAAGCGTTGTTTGGGTTTTTCCTCAGGATTTACTGAGAATTGGATTAGAGGACTAAAGCAAATTGCAGAAATAGCATACCCTTCCACATTTCCCTGTTCTTCTCATCTTTCTTGTCTATTTGGACAGCAGATTCTTTGGGCTGACAGCTATTTCTTCCTATGTGTTTGTGTGGTGTTCCGCACACTGAGTTGCCGGTCCTGGTGGTGGCCTCCAGACACAGCTCTCATAGACATGCCAGTTAGTTAACTCACAGCTCTCCCCCATTCTCTGCCAAGTCACACCTAGTATTTTAACATTTTGTGCCACCTCCATAAGGAACAGAGGGCAGGATTTTATTTATCACTATTTCCATGGGCAAGGAAGTCTGAAACACGTGGCATGAGTTATTAACACTATCCAAGTTCAGCCACATACTTATTCAGGAGACTTCTCTCCTTAAGCTGTTTGTGTTGTTAATGGCTACTGCTTCAGATCACTCCTGAAGAGACACTGTCTCCCTCCATTCATTGCCAGGTGCCAAATTTCAGCAGCATGATCCACCTCAGGATTTCTATTTCTATCCTTCTGCAAGAAAAGAGCTTGATAGCTACATTTGAAACCCACTTTTCACTAGGGATGGCCAAGAAGTAGAGAGAAACTTATTTACATGTTGCATGAGGGAGGTCCTCTGGGGACTGAGGTTTCCTACAGACTTGCTGGGCAATGGGGAACCTTCTTACACACTGCTGAAAGTTTGCCTGAACCTTGCATGATGATGTGCAAACTTCTCAGAGATGTTCACAAATCTCAGAGTTGCCTGAAATCTCATACAGTGCAGGTTTTCTATGATACAAGCTTTCCTTATAAATGTTTCACAGAGCTCTCCTCTTCATGTTTCTAAAAAGAGGCACTGCATAATTTATGGGATGCTCTGTTCAACATCCAACCCCTGCGAAAAAGCCCTGCAGTTTAGGTATTACTTCGTATAGAACAGTGAGTCCACCAAACACAGAAGAGAGAAGAGTCATAATAGACTCTTTGTCTGAACCATCAAGGGTTGGGAGATATGAGCTTACTAGTGGGAAGTTTTTAAGAGCCCAAGGTACAGAAAGACTGGTGTCAAAGGAAGCATGCGCAGTATGTAGTGGAGTTGGTATTACACATAAATAAGAGGAAAGTGTGTGAGTACAAAAGGCTGTAATTCCATTGAGCAGCTCTAGTAACAGAAAAGGCAAAAGCACCATTTCACTTGCGCAGGCCAGCACTGAGGATTCCTGGACAGATCCCAGGTAATCTCCATTAGGTTCAGCAAGGGTGCTGGTGTCCATCACGGTGGTTATCTGTGCAAAGCTGAGCTGCCTGTCATGGGGTCGCCTGAAACCTTTATGGAATTAGACCTTATAATGCTCATATGCTTGCTATTTCTTTTTTATTTGAATATCAGTTGTTACTGAAACTAGGTTTATTTACCTTAAGCAGTCAGTTGGTACATACACAGCGATTTATAGTTTACTCTTTAGCCCCTTATACGCACGACCTACCATACTGACCAGTATTGCCTGTTTCTGATATGCCCTCAATTATCTGCCTCTTTGACTATTGTCACCTATCTTACGCCTAGTCTTCAAGCTCATGGAGAGTGAATTTCTGTATTGCTTTCAAGCTTTTGCAGAATGAGTTTCTGTATTTTGTTCTGTATTTTCTACCCCATCTATCACAGTGGTGTCCATGACTGGGAATACTAGGAACTACAATAATGCTAATACTAAGGAAGATTGATAGGAGAGAATTAATGCATCTGAGAAACACTAAAAAATAAATGTGCAATTGTGTTCACTGAGGACAATTCCTATAAAAGGGTGTTGTAAGGCCAATAGTTTAATCACTTGTTGTAAGCCACTCAGAAACAGTACAGTAAACAGACTTGAAATGTTCCTTATTATTATCAACTCCTGTGATATATATGGGTATCTCTTATATCAGAAAGATATGTCCCTCAACACATTATTAATTTACATTAAAAAAAAGAAGTAAGCTTCTTTGAGGAAACCTATTGTTTTAGGTCTGGTTTAGACATCTACAGTCTCACAGTACAACTACAGAAACATTTCTATCAGTGTAGAAATGTTATGTCTTTGCTTATTCAATGAAAGGTGGTAGCAATTAATGGAAAACTAGAGCATAAGTACCATGCTAATAACTAGGACTAGTTAAGCTAGCCTATGCAAAGCTTTATTAATTGTAAAAGAACTTTGAGAGAGATAAATTGGTTCCAGTAAATATGAAGAAAATGTTCAGATTTTACTTGGATACAAAAGAAGAACTGGATATAGAGATTAATAGTGAATTTCCTTTCTTAGCAAAGCTGACTCCTCTTTGCTTTCTGCTTTCCTGTCCCCTTCACTTCACCAAGTGATATCAGAAGGACTTAAGTCAGGCAATTTTCCTACTTTGTGGTGAATTACAGAAGTAGCCTGAGAACAACTGCTGAATGAATGGATTTTAAAGTCAGCAGCAGTATCAGTATTGAAGGAGATCCAGAACCAACAGCTGACCCTTACCTAGAACAACGAGGCTGTTATTTCTTAAGCACCTGCATACACTGCAGTGTTCCCATTAGAACTTCTAGGCTCATGAAATGCAACAACAGGGTTTTCATCCATGTCAGCGGTGCTAAGATTTCACCTGATGTGTTCACTCAGAATTTTCCTGGAGGGTCTGAAAAGCTTGGAGCCTGTTGTACTATCATTTTTGCTCCCGTTACCCATGTATATTTTCCCTATAGTGTGTTACAGCTTGGGAGTGCCCAGACCTGTGAAAAGTACGTTAGCCTGAGGTTCATAAGTCAAAAGCTTCATAACAGAAATCACAAGGAAAACTAGTAGAAGGGAAAGCACGGACATTACAGAACAGTTGCTGTAAATACGCAGATCCCTTTTCTTTATAACTCATGATTTTAAGATGCTCTTCATCTTTTGAAACAAGGCTGAATTCTCCATGCTTCATCTCATTTCCAGATGTGATGATACCAATTTTTCAATCAGTAAAGTTTCAAATAACAGTTCCAGTGGATACTTTCCCCCATTAAAAATAGTTAAGCACAACTAAAACTTGTTGAAACTTCTTATTCTAGCAAATACAGAAGGCAAACAAATTTAAAAAATACTACGTGTACCTAACTGTAAAACTACCCATTGTCAAATAAGCCTTTTATAAGCATTTTAAAATGAGTTCCCATTCATGCTGACTTGAAAATTCCTCTTTTTTTGACCTTTTAGCTGCAGACTTTTTCCTAAGACTGTGCAAGATGGCAGCTCTTCACCTTAAAAATTTCCTAAGATTTATTCAAGCATCCTCTGATGTTTGGATGTTGAAGAAAACTACAGAATAACATAATGTTATGGCTTTGGACTCATGGACACATCAGTGTCACAGGTTAAGTGCTTTATTTGAGGATCTGCAAAATGTCAAAACAGAGAAACGGTAATAGGCTATATAATTAGACTGTGTCACAAGGTGTTTGCAGAAAGGAGGGAGAATGGTCCGTTCAACCTTAACTTTTATATCCCTGACTTCTAAATACTATGCTGCCTCATCTAGGAGAGGCCAAACATAGATCTGGTATGGAATTGTGCAGTAAGATCCCCAAATTAAACAATTAAGTAATACAATTAAAAAGCTTTTTTTAATAAAGGTTTAAGAGTAATGAGGCAACAAGGATTCACCGTATGGCAACATTTCATTATGAAACTCAGTTACACAGCAAAACTATCAGTTTTCCCTTGTTGCCTTCCAAGAAAATGTTGTTACTTTCCAAAAGACATTATGCTCAATTAATCCCTAGTGGCATCGAGGGATGCTAGCTCTGTGTTCCTCCACCAAAGCATCCTGTGTACAGCAAAGATGGCAGGCTAATTTGCACAGCTGCCCTCCAGCAGGGATTTTGCCATTCGAATGGGTGTAACTCCAAACTTACCTCTAGCCTTTCCTTCCCTCTACCCCGTATGTGCTCCTGAGTCATTTGTTTACATGCAAAATCTGATGCCATTGCTAACTTTCCTTGCTCTTCAGTCTTTTTTCTTCCCCTTCAGATTCACTTTTTGCTTTTTCCCTGCCACGTTTGAAAAATCTGCTGAGAAGGAAGGCTAATTAGCCCTCACTGAGCCTGTGTTTCTGGGGCTAGGTTACCAAACCACCTAACTTAAAAATTACTCCAGTATCTCTGAGCTACATGCAGTCGTTTCTGTCTTCTGACTGCAATATAGACAAAAATTTAGCTCAAGAATGCATTGCGGGGGGGGGAGGATGTCTTTTCATTACATGCTCAATATCCATTATAATGGAACGTGGCTTCTAGTTCAGGGCCTGAAGTCATATCACAATGCAAATAATAGACAATAATGATAATAAAGAGAAAATTTTCATCACAGGAAACTTGATTAGTCTCCTGCATCCTGGGTGAAAGTGTCTATATTTGGTTTGTGTATTTGTTTTACGTGTTTGTAAATGTATATATATATATGTGGGGTTTTTTACATTTTTGTTTTGTGTTTTTAAATAACAGTTAAGACTAATTCCCTATTTCCCTGATTTCCATGTGGATATATTTATGTCTCAGTATTCCAGTGAGTTCCCTTAGCTGACGTTTGAAATGAATCTCAAATTACTGAATCATCCCAAATTTAAGCTTATGGAATCTCCACAGCAACAATTGTATCTGGGTAACAAATTGTTTGTTAAATGGAAATAGAAATGATAAACTACATGGATTATTTCTTGTGATATTCTTGCAATACAACGCTTTCGTTCACATGCTGTTAGAGACTTACTGTGACATGCAGCAACGTTTTCAGGATGTCCTAGAGCTCCCAAAGGTATCATCATAAGAATTAGAGGTCTCAGCAGTTTCTTGATGGAATGGGCTTTAAAGTAATATTTGTACATTACTTTCTTGTTTGAACATTACCCCTAATAGCGTATCCAGCTATATCTTCTTGTCTCTCTTCACTCATTCAGAGATTGGGAGAGCCTACAAGAGAAGCAATCGGTTTGTGGCAGGCTTGCAGTTTTGAAGAACAGATGATTCAATCGCTTGAAGGTCTGCTCTGGATCAGCAGTATCAGTCCTATAGCCACTGCTCATGAGCAGGAATAAGTTTTATTTTAGGTTAGTTTGCAGAAACTTTTCTACATGTCACAGTGACCCAAATTAATGATATAGACTTTTATTTTAGTATTTTCGTTGCTAATTTTGTTCAAGTCCCTCTTTGGGCCCTATTATGCAGTAAAGATAACTGATTATAGTAAAGAAATAATTTAAGAAAAATCAATAGAAGAGGCTTGTATGGCACAATAATTGTCCATGCACAGATATCCAACAACATAGCGAGAATATGGATAAGTACCAATTTAATCACTTTCACAAAAGTTTATAGGCAGATCTGCCCTAGCTGAATTAAATTCTAAGAATAATTTGATAAGATTTGTGTTGTAGCATTTTTTTATGGTAAATGATTCTGTGGGAATTGATTCGCCATTCAATAACAGTCAGAGATACCGCTGCCACAATTTTATGTAGACTGTTTACTTGGAGTTTCCTAAAATTCACCAACATGTAGCTCATGCTTACTGAGGCTACAGCATTTAGACCATTCGCTACTGCTGGCAACCAGGTGCTCTTTGCTTTCTTGAGGGTATGGCAGAGCATGGCTGTGTCTGGGATGAGCACAGTGAGAAAGTACCATCAAAACAATGATATTAGATATGCACAAGCCACTTGTAAAAACATTAATGTACCTAGTATCATTTTAGTGGAAAATTAAGCATGTCTTGTTTTCTACCTCATTAGCATACAATGTCTTCAAGGGGCTGATGACAGACCCATCCTTCCTGGATTTTTCATATTAGAGACAAGTCTTCCATCTCAAGGAGGAGTATGCTTCACCTTCTCTGAGCTCCCCAGCCTTCGTTCCCACCATCCTCCCAAAGAAAGTCTTTTTTTCTTCTTCCACCTCTTCTTCTGCGAACTTGCCCATCTGTTTCTATTTACTACCAGATTCTCCCCTCCCACACACCCCATACAGTCGGTGAACCGCACAGCGCTCTCCTCCTGCCTCTTCCTCCCCCAGGAGTTCGCCCATGGCAGCTCTCTCCCTCCTCTTCCTGAGGACCTGTTTCCCTGAGCGAGGGGGTGGTTCGCACTGGGCTCGCTTTCCCTGGGGTTTGTGTGGCATCCTGCCTCTGAGCTACGAGAGACTCCCAACCGACCTTGCAGCTCTGCCGACTGACTCCCCGTCACTCCCCGCCACCCACAGGCTTCTCAGCTCGAACCACAGGACGCGGAGCACAACAGCACTGCATGTCAAGGCGTCTGTGCAGAGGGATATCTTCAGAGGTAGTGTAAAACTGATGTTGCTTCTCTGGGAGGACATCCCACTCTAGGGCACACATCCACATGTGTGTGCCACGATTCCAGCACAACAGCTCCTTAATGAGTGTATTAATTCTTGCTCCCTCACCTGTTTGTGTGTTGGCTGTAAGCTGCTCAGAGCAAGACACTGCTTTCTTAAATGCTTATGCAGTGCTTAGTGCAGAGACCCTGCAAAACCAAGGCCACACAGCAATAACAATGCTAGTAACAGATAATGAATTGGAGACTTCAGAAATAAAGGAAGGAAACAAAACAGGAGCTGACATGATACATATTTGCAAAATAATAGTAGGGGTCAATCAGGAACTTGCATCCTCCCTTTCCTATCACTACATGAGGGTAAGGAAACATTGCCTGAAAGTAAGGAAAAGCTGGCCTTTGGAAATTCATGAAAAGAAAATATTTCGTCTCCCCAGCCACAGTGTATAATTAGCTTGTGGTAATAATTGCCCTTGTGTGACGCTAAGGCCAAGTGCTCTGTAAGATAGTTACACAGATAGCACAAAATACTTGTAGTTATCCATTCTGTAAGAGGGATACTAATCCCACACTTCAGGCTTTAGGTCATTCTCTGTTAAAGACAAGGACGAGACCTGATACACTGGTACTTCCAGAGAGATTGAATATTAGACCTGAGAGACCTGTTGTCTGATCCTGTATGGCATTTCCCACAAGAAAGAGGTCAAGGAGGAAGCAGAAGTCTAGAGGGTCAAGAGAAAAAGAAAGTGTGGTAGAAAAACAAAACAAAAAAGATAATAAAAAAGAGAATAAAAGAACAGTAAAGAGTTGATGTTTAATAATAAAAGAATGGCTAGAGCTGATGTTTAGGTAAACTTTCTTTTACTTTGTTCCAGTTTAATGTTTCAGTGGGGCTTTCCATGTGTTTTGTTTAAAGACTGTGTATTTACCTGTGTTTTATAGAAATATGCTTTTGAGGATCATATTATTTGACTTGGAAGTTACCCCCAGTGTTTACCTAGCTGATTATCAATATCCCAGTAAGTCTGATTTTGTTCCCAGTTCCATTTATAACGATATTGATTTGTTACTACGGATAATTAATCCTAGAAAGGAACATCCAGCAATTAGCAATTTGTGAAGACCAGACACCATGTGCTCTTACAGTTGGAGGAAGTATATATTATAAATATATATTTTGCACTATATTTGTGCGAACTACTTTTGTACCAGGTGTAAAGATAAAAGATTATCTACTTTTAAAAAAAAGGCTATAGGAGAAAATATGATTAAAAGGCATCTAATTAATTCATAAAGTAGGAGGGACAGCAAAAAATTGATGAACCATTCTGGACAGGCTAACAAGCTAAACATTTGTTGAGGATTGAACAACTTTGCTTTGGTTTTGCTTTGGTTTTGACCCTCACCTCTTCCCTCCCTCCCCCCACACCCACCCCCGCCAGCCAGCTCCCAAGAAAGAAAGAACAACAGATTTAATCCAAAATACTAAGACAAACTTTATATTCTACATGTTACCAACCCATCTGAAATTGTAACTGGATGTCATCTTACCTGGAAACCTGATCAAAGCAGTACAAAGTTGATCAGTGTCACTGCATAATACACATTTGCAGTGGAGGTGTTCTGAACCATGTGTTGGAGTTACTCCTGTCCAATATTTGCTAGACTGTCCTTATCCCAAGTGAAACTGATGTCTTTCAAAAATTGCTTCCTTAAAAAATATGTAGCCTGGAAACAGAGTGCATCCCGGAAATCAGAAATATTGACTGTAAGAACAGTATGTCCACCAATCAAAGTAGTGCTCCACAGCGTAATTTTTAGTCTGTGTTTTCAGTTTCACTGGTAGCTCACTGTTGTTTTGAGAAAACATAGTAGGGAGTGCCAGTGAAACCTTAAAACATAGAAAATTAAGTCTGGGACAGAATTATCCCATGCACACATCCATCTCATTGAGCTACTTTAGTGTTTGAGTTTTGTCTGGTTTTCATTCAAGACAGTAATTGCAGCATAAACAAGTAAAGAGCAAATGTATCTTTATTTGGGTTACTCAGCTTTCTATCCTACTGTTTTCTCCTTTATATTAGCCCCTATTCCATGCCCCAGGGCTCCTTACCAGCTCCTCATTAAGGCATGCACCTTCTTGTGGCTCCCTATCAGCCTCCTGCACTGCAGCAATTAACCCATTATAGTACCAAGTACGCGACTGTTGCAGCATTTATTCATAATACTCTCTCATTGCATGCCAGGTTTTAAAATTAATTTTGAAGGAAACAAGAGATGTGCTGAAATGCGTCATGTTTTAACCAAAAATAGATCATGCCGTACTGCTCTCATAACTTTCTTTCATAAATAATGTGGGGTTTTTAAAGAAAGAAAATACAATAGGTCTCACTCCTGTGGGCATCCATAAATCATATTAGAAGGATTTACTGGGGGCAGGGGTATTATTTAAACTGGAGAAAGCAGAGATCGGTTGGAAGAACTGTAAGGAACTGACAGAAGAAGGGGTGACTGTGGGTTGTGTTGAAAAAGGATCTATTGGGATGGACAGAGATCAGTAGTGGAGTCCTACACAGACTGCTGTTAGGACTGATCATTTCATAGGGGCATATTTTCATTAATAACCACACTTCAGAAAAGGAAGTATGTGCTATCGCAATTGTCTGATTACACGAAGCAATGAAAAACTACCAATATTGAGTTGTACTAGTGCAAGCAGAGGAAAAGGAAGAAAAGCAATGGGAAGGGGCCAGGTGAAATCCAGGAGTACAGCCCCCAGATGGTACACTTCAGAAGACAAAGTAGTGGGTTTAGGCTGGATAGCATTGCTTCCGCAGTTGGCTAAAGAAAAAAAAGAGATACAAGTTAGGTACCTAGACAATTTGGATCACACTCCTTGCTAATAAAAGTTGGCCGTGAGCCTTAGATAAGTTGTGCCTATAAAACAAAAGTGTAATGAGGGAGTTATCGGGCAAGGGCAGGGGAGGTGTCTGTTTTTCATTGAATGCTCTTGCTATAGGCAAAGTACAGGCACACAGTGTACAACTTGGGTCACCCATGTGCAAGAAAATTAATTCAAATTGGGACGAGCACCGAGAAGGTGTGCTGGGAGGAGGAAAAGAGGCTATGTCATAAGAGAGACAAAAAGTGCTTCACTTGTTTACACAAACAAAACAAAGGCTGAGAGGGAACATAACTGTTGCCTATAAATATACAAGGAGAGAGAAGAGCTATTTAAAGGACAATGTTGACATAAGAACAAATGGTTATAAGATGGCCATGAATAAACTCAAACAGGAAATTAGGAGGAAGCACTGGAATGAAATCCTGGAGCAGCCCTCCAACGGGAGCAGGGGGAGGAAGAAACTTCACCGGTTCCAGTGTGAAACTTGAGCACTTCATGAAACCAATTATGTGACGTGTGGTTGACAGCAAAAGCTGGGGTTTGAACTTGATGCAGGAGGTCCTTTTAAATCCTATTTCCTATGTTTCCAGGGCAAGCTGATTTAAATCTTTGGCAAGAGTTGTCTTAGATGCTGACAACAATAATGAATAACTTACACTCCAGTAATACCCTTCCATCTAAAGACCTCAAAGCGCATTGAACACGTGGGAATCAAATGTCTAAATACCCACCTGTGTTGTTACTGTTATTTTGCAGCAAGGAAATTGGGATGCCCTGAGCAACTCTTTTTGGATCACTTGGAAAAATCTGTAAAAATTAAGAGTAGGCCTCAGAATTCTCCTAGTTTTAAGAATAAACCTGTAGTTCTGAAAATTGTCATCATGTTTTCAAGGCTTTTTAATTCCAGAAAATGTATGAATTGTATACAATTGCTTGTACAAAGCTATAAGCCATATGCTGTTTAGCTTAAAATGTCAATGAGCAAGTCCGCAACATCAAGAAAATGAAGGTGTTTGTAAATGTTGCATTTAAAAAGTATTTAGAAAAATGAGAGGAGTCCTCCAAAGATGTACGCATCTTCAAAATCAGAACAATGCAGTATTTCACAGTCATTAAATAACGTGTCACGTAGCTACAAGCAAGAATCATATAGCTTGAAAAAATTTTGTTTTCCTCTTGGGGAGTTGGAACAGCACCAGTTCCGTGTGTGTCAATTCCCACTCTGACTTCCACTGGGAAAGGTGCCAGGGGTGGTGAGGGATGGAGAGCAGTCACTCTCTGGCTCTGCTCCCTGCCCTGAAACCCTTCCCTCCCCAACCTGCAGAAGCCCAGCCACACTTGACGGCATGTAAACAGGCACGGAGGAGACTGAACATGCTGGTTTCACTCTTTTCTGAGGGTTTGAAGTCCTCTGTCTCACTGCTACTCTTCCATCTCCATCAGAGGGGGTTAAGTCGCTAAGTCCATCTGATTTCTTTCTCGCACTATGACAATCCCTAAATAGCAAAGCACTGCATACAGAGATGCATTCAGAGGAAGAGCTGATTTGCACAATTCCCACCTGCCAATATCCTCCTGCTTCTTCCAGGGCCATGTCAGATGCTGGGTATGGTCCCTGAACAGAACAGTAAGGCCATTGCCCTCTGCTCCTTCAAATTCCTCCCCTCTGTGGCCTCTGCCAGGGCATTTACAAGCCCAAGAAAAGGTGAGCCAGATGGGCTCTTGTGCCTGTGTAGAGCCATACCCCAAAAGAACAGGCTCTGCCTAGAAAAATATATACTCTAAATCAAAAGAAACCACATACATGTAGCTGAGCACAGAAGTTGGATCCAGCAGGGTGTGCACCCTGTTAAAAGCAGGTGTCTGAAACAAGACCAAGTACCTGCCTAGGGTAAACCAGCTTTAAGGATGAAGACAGTAAATCTGGGGGAGGAAAAAGTGTTGTGCTGGGGCCAGAGAGGGGTGGGAAAGGCACACAGAGAATTTGTCAGTCATGTGAATCCACTCCATGTCAAGAAAGCCAATTATTTTCTATGTGGACACAATTTACGTACGCTTCTTTATAATTGGGAAAGATACAACCATGTAGAGGACTGATGGTTAGACTGCCCACACCCTTCATATGCTGCTGGGTCTTCTGGACTGTAATCGCTCCACTGGACAGAACACGGAACCTTGTTTTCCAAAAGCTCAAAACAATGAGGCCCTGATCCTTATAATACCATACAAGTAATAAACAAATCATAAGAATTCCCATACGCAAAAAGGCCAGATTCTGCCCATAAAAATATATGCTCTGTTTAATCAAAGGAAATCACACGTGTGTAGCTGAGCACAGAAGTTGGCTCAAAGCCCAATTGTAAATAAGCCATGCATGTGAGGACAGAATAGAGCCCATTGTCTCTTGAGAGCTTTTTAATTTTTCTTTGTTGTTGTCTAGGACATGAATTACCTAAACTGAAAAACAGAATTTTTCTCCAATATAAAGTGTCTCTGACAGGCAATTTTTTAAAATTTTTTTTTTTTAAATGTGTTAACTCCCACTTTAGAGACTGCTGAGAGAAAGTAATGTATGTCTACAGTCTCTTCCACTAGGCCTACCCAAGGAAGATTTAATCTGCTGTGGATGATGCCTGGAGCAGCCTCTGATCAAGCTCTGCCCCAACTCATTTTATTTGAGACAAGGGGTGAAGGGTTTTCTCCCTCAGGTTCCCACACAGCCTTTTCAAGGCTGCACTTTTCCACGTAGTGACTAGAAGATAGACTGCACCAGAAGATAGAGTGCAAAAATCTCCTTTCTGGCTTCCCTCAGTTACAATATAGTTTTACTGGCCTTCCCTTGGTTTCCACCACTGCCCCTTTTTTAAGGGTCTCCTGAAGAGCAAAGTGAAATATAAAGATTAATATCGTTTTTAACCACATTAACTTTCCAGCAGTCTTTCTGCAGAGCTTCAGCACAGTGGTGCCCGTTCCTTCCTATTCCTCCCCTCTTACCTCCAGCACTTTCTCCCTGTCCCCCCAGAAGATCTTTGAAGAAATCCAAACAGAAAAAAAAGTGGCATGAAAGTTTGTTTCCCTACTTTGCTGGAGAAAGATGACAGCATGAGAAGGATGTTTAGCCTAAAGTCTCTTTGTGGCTGCTGCTTCTGCCCTGGGACACACTGGCATATGATCTCAGGTCAGCATTTTTAGACAGATCTGTACATATTTTTCATTGGAGAATCTGCCTTGGTTTCAGATAGGGCTCCCAAAATCTAAAGGGCATCCAGCTGGAAACCTTGACAAGCGTCCATCTGGCTGAAGCAACCTGGGACCAAACTCAACACCCTGTCTTCTAGTCCCTGGCCCCATCTCCTTCTTTCCCAGCCTCACTACCCACCTGAAAGGGCTCTGTTGAACAAGCAGAACGGTGTCACTAAAAACAAATCCCCAGCTTGTGTTAACAATCTTTATCTGTCCACTCTCTCATGTCCAAAACCTGAATATCAAAAACAAAGGTGTGTTCATTTTGGTTTCAAAGCAGCTCAGGTAGAGCAAAAGACAATTCAGAAACTTGAGAAAATCTGCAGAAATAAAAAAGCTGATGATGACCTGATAAAGTATGACTTAAAGGTATTTTTAGTGTGGAGGGAAGGAAGCATTGAACAAGCAGTTGTTTACTTATTATTTTCAACTTCAGCATTCATTTGACACATGTTAGAGGGTTCAAATGCAACCACATTAGCGGCTAGGAGGTGCACTTCGCTGTGAGCTTGTGGGAGGTCTTGTGCTTGAAGACAGTGAAGTATTTTGCTTTTAAATGCTCTGTGCTTTTTTTTTTTTTTTTTAAAGAGTTATGGGATTTAATTAAATTGGTGGTCTGCTGGCTTTTTCCAGTCAGAAGTTACACGTAAGCTGCCTCCTGCATCCCTCTCTCTTCCTCTCCCTCCTTTTCCCTTGCAGAAGGTTTCACTAGGCATGTAGATCCATTTCAGAATCTAATCATAGACAACTTAAATCTTTCCAACGTTACTCACATTAGTAATTGCAAAATAATAAACATGACAAAATTCAGATTAATAGGGCATCCTGCGCAACTGGGATGGTGGGGAGAGCCCTCTGGAATTCTAAGCGTAATAGGTCTGTGTTTATTTCTCAACCGACGGCATAATGTGACTGATTTACAAGAGTTTAACTCAAGTGTTAATCTGACAGTGACGAAGAGCTTCTCAGTGGCAGAATCACTTACACTATCATATTAGTTGCCTCCTCTATTAAAGCAGTGTGGTCGATAATTGGAATGCTTTTATGTCTAGTGGTTCTGACAAGGCTCTCTTTAGGTCACATATGGGCGGTCTGGCTTGCTGCACAGCTGAACAGTGGCAAATGATTTAAACTGAGAAAGTATTGTTCTCCTCGTATTATGGAGCAAGGGCAGTTCAAGGAAAGTAAGGCTCTGCACCGGCTACCTGCTGGAGTGTAGTAAAATAAGATGGACATGATACTGGGTTGGGAGTACAATTAAATCTATTTTGCACCAATGTGTTGGTGGACAGATGAGTTTCCACATGGCAGAGCTTTATGATCTTTAAGGTAGA
This sequence comes from Phalacrocorax aristotelis, assembly GCF_949628215.1. NCBI lineage: Eukaryota > Metazoa > Chordata > Aves > Suliformes > Phalacrocoracidae > Phalacrocorax > Phalacrocorax aristotelis. Next base: position 70,044,423 of record NC_134276.1, on the reverse strand, counting down.
CTGAACTAATAGATTGGTGTGGAGCGCACTGAAGTTACTAAGGATGAGAAAGCAAGCAGCAGTACATTTGAACTACAGGTTTCTCATATGCTCCACGTCATGCTGAGTTTTTATAGCTCCTGGCTTTCAAAAAGCCTGTTTCAAAGAGGTTTGCGCTAGACTGGGCATGCAGTTTTGCTCTGCAGATATTGTCGCTACCGATTTAGTGGAATGCAATTAGGAAGCCTAAATTAAGTGGTAATGGAGAACCAGCTCTTGAAACTGGGGTTTCCACGGCAACCACTGCTTACAATACAGCCTTCAGTTAGTTTTCCCACTTTATCTGCAAAATGCACAATTGAGCTTTAAAACAGCTTTGTGCTGAAAAGCGCACTGTAAACAACTGTTTGCAATGAGAGTTTTACACTGTCTTTAAATACAACAAGCTATCAAATAAAATTTAGTTGTCCACACTAATAAAAAAAAAATCCATGCAGTACAAAACACTAAAGGGTCCAGAAACTTATCATTCATTCTGGAAATTTATATGTAATACAAAAATTCAAGATCTTGTGAGTCCTCAATTTGTCTTTCAAGTCTTATCACTGTTCCTCAATTTTAAGACACATAATCCCGTATCTCTCAGCAGTGTGAAGAACTGAGCGTTTTGGTACAAATACTGCATTTATAGCAATAGCATCACTATATAGTTATAAAGTGGGGTTTGCCTAATACGAACTGATAAATGTGCATTTTCATCAGACTTCCTTTAACATCTAGCAATCTTTTACAGAATTTTTTCCCTTTATAACATATTATTATATCTTCCATAAATGTTCTTATTTTATGGCAAAGTAACGCTGTGCCATTTCTGAACTGCTTAACATTCTTGATTGCTTTAGGATCATAGCCCAACTTTTGCATCTTGTCAAATGTAACCTCAGGTGATTAAATATGTGTAAAATATGGGAAAGTGGGAAGGATGATGTTAAGATCATATATGTCATTTGTATTGACCGCCCTTTTCATTATAACCCGGTCAAACCGAATCTCTACACTGAAATTACGTATATGCAACCAATTGTTGTACAATCACTAGTCCTGAATTAATACTGTCAGTTGACTTGTAAGAGCTGAGATCTTGGCAGCTTTTAATTTCCCTTTTATTCCTGTTTTATACTTAATTGTTTTATCGAGATAAAAATCTCAGAGATAACATTATGTAAACTTCACTGAGATAATTTCAGAGCACACATCACATAATTTTGGGTTTTGGCCTGTCAGCCATTAGAGTGTTTTTTTAAGGCAATGTTCTTTGGGAAACAAAAAAAATATAACACACCACCAAAGGACTGCGCAGCAAGTCAAAACACACCTAATTCGTGTCTCAGCTGAAGTACAGCAACCCGAGCACCTTGCAGCATTTCAAGGCTGATGCACGTGTGTGTTTGTTATAGCAACCACACCAGGTCGATGCAGAGAGGAAAAGGATGTGGGGGTGAAGGTGGTGGTAAGGGGAGAGAAGGGGGGGGCGGGTGCCTTCCCCGAGGAGCCTGCTGGTCAGAGGACTGTATCTTGGCGTCCGCAATCATGTACAAATCTGGATTTGATATAGTCTCCTCAGACTTTGAACGCGCCAGGCAGGGAAGCTTGCCCTTCACAGTACGGGTGCGCTTTCAGCTGCAGTGATAGGTCTGCGCCTATTCTGATCTACTCGGAACAGCCTTTTCAGCGCTAGCCGAAACCAGAATGAGGATGGGAAGGCTGATTGCAAAGTTCACATCTCCTCCGCTGTGTGCTGGTGCTAATGGGAGTTTCTCCTGTGATGGGTAGGTCATAAAACACACAGCTGTAGAGACTGCGCAGGGTGAACAAATCAAAGAACTTAGTAATAAAAATGATGTGTGTGCCAATATTATTTAATATTAACTTGTGAAAATTGTTGAAGAAACACATCTTTGTCATATATCAGAATTGGCTCTAAAGCTGAATCAACGGATTAATAGGGTTATTTGTAATGATATTGTCCTCATAAAGGCTTTATTATTTAGGAATCAGAGTTGGAAATTGCAATTTCTTTAATGATTTTTCATCACATAAATTAGCCTGCCTCAACTCCTCCGTCTAGAAGGCAAGAGGAGAGGTTGAGCTGGTCCCCTTCTTCATTCTTACACAAAATCTGCTCATTTGGATGGATCCCAAATTTTAAAGAAACAAGTTCCTGGAAGAAATGCAGAATGCCAGTGCGCACAAGACTTTCACAGGGCATCTCGTTTCAACACTGACTGCCTGCATTTTATCAGAGTACTAAAGGACACATTGAAATTATTTTGTTCTGGCACCGGCGCGCGTTGCGATGTGTATGCATTCAATTGCACTTGACAAATCTTTGGGGCAAACAAAATGGTCTAATGTAAGGAAATATCTTAGCATATTCCAAAATGACATTTTTAGACCAAACATGTGTTCAATTGATTTGCCTTCTCCAGAGATCACTTTTGAATCCAGGCCAGCGATAAGTAGGGGGGCAGGCTCTCGCTGAAGGCCAGGCGGGTCAGCCGTGCTTCCGCTGGTATTTCCTGCGCTGCAGAGTCCCGTACCTAACTGTACAAATAGCTCCACATGGCACCCTGAGAGCGTGCCAGGGAATTTTATGATCACATGCCAAGTATGGTTGTCAGGTTCCACTCCACTGCTGTGTGTGTATGTGTGTGCTCATATGTGTGTGTGGCTGGAGCTAACTTCAGACTGAGTAATTACCATAATCCAAACAGGGCCTTTACCATCTTATTTGCATTCAGCCAGCAGTGCTGTTTTTATCAGCACCACTACTGAATTGTTGCAAAGTTTTAATTATCTTGACAACTCTTCCTTTTTTTTTTTTTATTGGTTCTTTTTTTTTTCGCCCCCCTTGGGTTGTGTTTGGATTTCAGCAGTCATCCCCCTATGGCAGCAATCAGATTTCTGCAATAGGAAGATTTCTCACTTCTTCTTCTTCTAGTAGTAATTCATAGTATCCCACCTCAAAGACTGCTCAGAGTGGGGACAGAGGCACAGGGAGGTAGTCTTTATTAATTAATGCCTAATATTTTTCACAGCAAAAGTCACTCCAAACGCCTGTTTTTAAATTCTATTTGAAGCCCTGGTGTAACTTTACACATGCATGCAGGCTTGCTGAACTGAAAGAAACTATTTCCTATGCAGAAATCTACCCCCTTGCATAAATGTTTGCCAGACTAGAGCTTTAGTTGTCATGTTTTCTGTATTTCCATAATCTTTTGATTTAGGATTAGTATAAAATGTATCATGTCACTTATATTTGCTCTCTCTCAAACACTCTGCGTTTTCAGTATTTGAATGCTAAGTTAGACAAATTCAACCCTGAAATAAGACACCGTTTCCTAGCAGTAAGGGTAATTAAACACTGGAAGAGCTTACCCAGGGAGGAGGTGGACTCACCATAGCTTGGAGTCTTTAAAATGAGATTAAACATCTTTCTGAAAGACACGGTTTAATCCAGCTTCTGGGGAAAGATTCTAGTGTACGTACATGGGAGGTGAGAGGAGATGATCACCAAAGTCCCTTTCGACTCTGAGCCTGTTGGCCTAGAAATCTGAGTTTGGATAAGTTTTTGTTCACATTTAAGGATCAATTATAACACCTACATACAGAAATTGTCTTTTAGGAATATTAAGATGAAATATTTTTCAAATTTTTGTTGTCTGCTGCAAATAATAAGGTTTTGCTTGCTAAGTTTTATATTGCCTTTTGTTTTGTTTTTACAAATAGTTAAAAATCACAAAGCTTAATGCAGATTAAAATACTCCAGTTACGAAGGAATAGAAGGCTTTAAAGCTTAAAGATTCACAAACTGAACAAATGCAAAAATGATTTCTAGTCTGTTGGTTTCTCAGGTGCAATAAATATGTTTTAAAAATAAGCACAGTTAATATTTTTCTAACCACAGAATACTATTACTGTATTTAGCTTCTCATTTTTTATGCAGTTTATGCATCAGATTGTATATAATTGCTATCAAACAGTATGGTCGTACTCTGTTCATCTGGAAGGTAAACAAATTCTGTTTAACAGTCATTAGATATTTGTTTTGCTGCAGTTTGGTCTTATGAACACCTTATCCTTGTTTTCCCTTTAAAAGGAAAAAAATTAAAGGTAAGAACCATTAGGGATTTCTCTTTAAATCCAGCAATCTATGCATGCTACTAAGAATCAATGCTCTGTAAGCTGTCTGGTGTTCTGCAATAAATTCTAGCTTTTATAGACTTTTGCTGGGCCAGGTAGCTGCTAATGCCATAGAAATTGATTATTTGTGGTGTTCTTATCACTACTTAAAATATCTAATTGCTTTTTCTCCACAGATTTGGATTTGGCTTGCTTGATGCTGGACGATTAATGAAGGAAGCCCTAACTGGACAAATGTTGGTCTCCTGAGACAATGTGTTGTTGATAACAGGCCTGATTTGAGCAACTCTAGTCAAATTCAATTTTAATAGCATTTAAAGGCACATGCACAATACATATTGCCGAGTTTTGGGACAGTTTGTTTGGGTTTTAAGTCTGTTGTACTACCAAAGTTTATTCCCATTAAGTATTAAGCTTTGCAAAGTAGCAAAGACACATAGCTGTCAGCTGCATACACATGTATTTTGCCTCAGTATAGCAAGTTTCAGTCAAAAATTGCCTTTATTCTTTCATATTTATGCAGACTGCGGTATGTAATTCATCGCTGCATGACTGTTCCTGTAGAGGAATTATTGCACTCTGATTATTTTGAACCCTAAAAATTATTGATTGAGGTAAAGAAGAGACAAGAAGGTAATGCAATCAGTTCTCAATCTAGTGAGGGCAGCCTTTTTTAAACGCACCTAATCCTTAGCCTAAAAGCTGCATGCGGTTGCTACTGCTCCCGTAGGATTTTTCACGTAGCTGTGCCTGTGTCATTTATGTGAAGTTAAGTACAAATCGTTTTCCACTGCACTACCAAATCAAGATAACCACCAAACATCAAGTCACTATCTTACTGGATCACTGCTTTGAGTGTGAAATTCAGCTTACAGCTCAGACACAGCTCCATCTGAGGAGGAAAAAGATCTCCCATCCCACCAGAATACTGGACTCCAGGATGGCTCCCTTCTGCATCAAGATGAAGAAGTGACATTTAGGGTCAGTAGGATCTAAAGTACTTTCATCCTTCAAGAGCTCCCATTTTCTAGAGATAGATAAACCAGGGGGAAGAGGGACTTACATCCATGTGCCTTGCACCCCCACTAACCACGATGCCAGGCTTGCTTTCTTTGTCCCCAAAAGGGGTTATTGAAGGAGACACTAATGGCTAGCTGCCGGCATGGCACTGCACATCGTTTTTAAGCACCAGTTTGCAGAATTGACTGCAAAGGCTTGTGTTTGTTGTCTTTTAAATGCTACGTAGGGAAAGGTAGAACTCTCAGAGTGGGAACCAAAACAGCTGGACAGGGAAAGGCTCAAGCATATGGACTATGCTCCAGCATGTATCTGTAATCGTAGCCCTTTTCAGCAGTGTGGCCCCTAGCCAGGCTGGGGCCTGGAGTCCTCTCCCCAGGCTGATGCTAACAATATTTAATTCAAATGAATTAATAACCCCGTTCTTGTCTTTTGCAACATTATCACAGTCATAGCAATGATGCTGTAACTTAATCTTTTACCTAACACTCTAGTAGTGGTTTAGGCAACGTTTCACGTATGAGGACGCCCCAGATCAATTCTCTTTCCAGCCCCAGGACAGTCAACCTTTCCACTGCCAAGGTGGAAAGGTCCACCATGGCAGGGACACCCCTTAGCCACAGTGCTCTGAATCAGGGCATTCCTTCTCTGTTGGAGACATGCCACGCTTTAAGAAACAGTTGAAGATTTATTGGTCTGGAGAAAATAAAAGATTTCCTTTTTTGCAGGTAGAAAGCAGCTACCTGGGAGGAACTCATCCCACACAACAAGGCACGCTATTGCTTATCTATTTTAGCCAGATTAATGTCAATATAGAATATGCAAAAGGCTGGTTTTGTGCACCTATGGATCAATGACTTCTGCATGGTTTTCAAGCATTTCTATAGAAAGGGGAGGAACACACTAGAAATGTGTGGCTCTGTGGGATGGCTGCTTCCCAAGAATGTCTCCTCCTTGCAATCCTGCAGTGAATCTCCAGCAGAGCGGTGGCTGGGAGTTAAACCCCTGAGGGACAGGAGCAGTCTCCCTTTTCTCCGGATCAGTGTTACCATGTAAAAGGTACAGCAAGGAAGTCTGTTTCTCAATATTGTACCTACCTGAGGCTCCTGAAGGTGTGATTAATTAGGTGTGATTAATTAAACCACGAGTCATGACCTTCTTTTTTTCCTGCCACGTTACTTATAAACAAGAGGGCAGTCAGTGAAGTTAAATGGTATAGAATGGTAAGTTTAGAGGAAATAAAAAGAAATGAGTTGTGTTGCATGTGGTCAGCCTGTGGGATTTGCTGCTACAGGTCACCATCTGATAAATAGGGTTCCTTGGCTGGAAACAGTAGTTGTTAAAGTTATTACCGTAATAGATGGGACCAATCCGGTATTCCTGGGACTTCTGGGTGCACTGGAAGGCAGAAGTGAGTCCTGCTTGGCTAATAAAGTAAAAGCAAGTGCTCCATGTGCTGGGAAGTCAGGCAGGAACGTTGTTCTCCTTGGACAGCAGCACTGCACTATTAGCTTGATCTATGACTTGCCATTTCGTGGTTTGGTTGTTTGTTTATTTGTCTGTCTTTTTAATTCCTCTGGAAAATACTGTATGAGCTCTCCCTGTTGACTGAATGACCAGGCTTGGGCAGAAGATATAGCATTCTTCTTCTCTGACCTTTATATCAAAATTGATTAACAATAATTCTTTTGCAGAAAAAGATTGACAATAAGATGTGGATGTTCATCTCTAATGAACTGTAGTTACCAAAGTGGAAACCAGCTAACTTTGATGGTGCGACTGACCACCTTCTCAGCAATAGCTGAGTATTTTCTCCTTCTTGAAATGGTAAAGTAATGCTATATCCATAGATAAGATGAAAAACCACCTGTTGTTCTAGCTGGGTCTTTTTTCTCTCTCTCTTATCATTGATTTCTTGGGTCCTTTCTCATTACTGGCAGTAGCAGGATGTACTGGCTAGTATTTATGCAGTCAGAAATGGCATAACTTAGAATTAGAGCCTGTGTAATCCTGTCAAGTACTCAGAATTATTATGTTTATGTATTTTAGTCTTTGTAAAGTAAGGAGTCCATTCATAATCTAATTGTTTTTGTTTATTATGATGTTTGCCATTTTACAGAATAGTTCACTAGAAGGTGCTTACTTTATATTGTTCTCACTCGTTAATAAAAGATCTTATTTAAAAGAATCTTTTTTTCAATTACGAAAATACTTTCCTGATCTCATTAAGCCCAAAAAAGATGAAGTGTTATTTTTCCTTTTTATTTGTGACAATATAAATTGAACACACCTATGGCAAACCAATTACTATTTTTTTATACAGAGCAAGCCTGTTAACTGTGAATGTGAAGAGATGAAGCAAGAAAAAAAAACAAAAAGAAGTGTGAAGACCTTTGCTGCCATACCGTCTATGACACTGCATCAGTTCCCAGTTTTAGGATTGATGAGTGAATAGGTATGTGAGAGAGACACTGTTATCCTACAAAGAAGGGTTATTTCAAAGGCAATAAAGAAAAAAAATTTAAAAGACATGTAAAGACACTATATGATGGCAACATTAGAGAGGGAGCTTCATTTGGTTTTCTTTTAATTTCAGATCTTTACAGTGGAACAGTATTGTGCAGAGGTTTAGATAATAATGTCCTTGATCTTATCAAGTATTGCCATAGTACTAGTATTGCCATTTTCCTGTTGAGGTTATTCATGTGAGAGAAACCACTCTGTTGTTCAAGTTAAAGGTTCACCTTCTGTCCTTCATTTCTGTACTTAAACCAGATTTGGACATTTCAATGTTCATGCAAATTGCAGCATCTTTCAGAGTTGTGCACTTTATATTATAACACACTTTGCTAATTGTAGAGGTGATAGATATCATCACCTTCGTTTAACCATGAAAGTGCTGATTTCCAAATTACTTGAAGTTTTAATTATTGTGATTATAGCTCAGTACTGCCTCCATGACATTTCACATGCAGAAGTTACATCAGTGTAAACCACTCAGGATAACAGGGAGAAATAAATAGCCTTTTCTCCATATATTCATACTATACCAGAAATTGAGAGGCCAGGACTTCTCGCAAAGGAGACCATCTGTTGCTGTTGTTTCCCTCCACAGATGTCCATACTACGTTTCCTTCCTCCCTTACACACCAGCGCAAGAAAACTGATCCCCACACCAGTAGGGATTCAGTGGTTGTCTTTATCAGGCATAAGTTTTGGTGCTATACAAGACTGCTACCTTGATACAGCAGGGGTGGGTATGGGGGATGTCTGGAATAGCTGCTTTATCTTCCATTCCTTCATTTACCCAAGGTAAGGGACACAGGAGCCAACTTGACCCAGCAGTCATCATCTTGCTTTTCTTCAGGCGTGGCCCTAATGACCAAACACAGACATGAGCTGGAGAGTTCAGTCTGAGTCTGCCTGACAACGAGTCCGTCCACATAAAATGGCCTTTGTCAGCATTAAGAGCTGGCATTAAATGCCATAGGTGGAAAAGTTTTGGAAAGAGCTGAAAAAACTCTGGTAGATTAAATTGCACTTCACAGAGTTTTTGTTAAAAAAGAGAGAGAAAGGGACTAAACGAGGCAGAAGGAGAAATGAACACAGGAGGGGAAGAAATGTCAAAAATCAAACACTAAATATTTCCTTTAACTGTGGTCAGAAATGGAGATCATATTATATATGACGAAGCAACCAAATCTTCCACCACACATCAGGGCTAAGGCTGACTTCATTTTTTATTTCAGTGCTCTCCATAGAAAGGACCCAGTAGGTTATTCTGTCTGATAAATAGCACACTAACATCACTAATAGACCAAGCAGATGGTTTTGTTTTATTGTCTGAATGCTGTAACATTTTACTGTAAAATTATAAATAGGATATTCATTTGCCTTATACAAGTTCCCTATGTACTTTATAATAAACCAAGTAATTTTGACAGAAAAATGTTGACCAAACCTAACCTAACACCGTTCAGACAATGAGCTCAATACTGGCACAAATCCCATCCATTAAAAAAGTCAGTGGTATTACATTTACTTTTACAATTTGAAGGATAAAGACAGAAATGCAAGAGATGGAGCAATAAGAACCATGTGGTCCCTCCTCTTCAAGGGTTTCATCCAGAGCCTATTAAGTTAATGTAAATACTCCCTTTGATTTTAATAGGCTTTGCATAAGTCAGAAATTATTGAAAATGAATAGCAGGAAAAAGAATCACCCTGTTTACATTTGTTGGGTTATATCCATAATAAACTTGTAAAAAATGAAAACAGTAGAAAACATTAAAACAGACCCAAATACTAACTTTATTTTAGAATTCAAGATGACCTCATTTCCTGCTCCAGCATAAGTACATGATGTCACGAACATCAGAAGATTTTTCCAAAACCTTTACTGGAAACATTCTTCTTCCCATCATCGAATACTTCATCTTGCTTTCTTCTTGCAGCTGTTCCTTCTAGAGACATGTGTCTTTGGGCAAGCAGTTATGAACATCAGAGAGTAGTCTGGAGCACACCACCACCTGGGACACCAAAGGATGCTCTCATGGGATCTGCTAGGTGGGAGGTGGTGGTGGGTCAGAAAAATGTCCAGCCAAAGCAGGGTGCCCAAGAGTGCCCCAGGGATCAGAAGCAAGACCAAACATCACTCTTCCAACCAAGGTTTTTTTGTTTCTAGTGAGGGCATATAGATTTTATTCTCACAGTGGAACTAGGGTACTTCACAGACAAAATCAAGCATGCAAAAGGACTATAATATTAGATCCTAATTCTCCATTTCACCAAAGGAGAACTGAGGAAAAGAAAGATGGAGTGATTTGCCGGGGCAATCAAAGCCCTAGGTGGAACCAGATCCCCTGTCCTGTTCAGAGGCTGCCCTTTCCTTCCTGTGATGTGGAAGAAACATAGCCATTATTGGGCACCTGCAAAAGCCCTCCACCTGTTTTAGCTCGAAGTGACAGAGCCCAGAGGACAACGTGTTTGTTCCCCACTAGTCTGTAGGGAGCATGATGTAGCTGATGCAATTCCTGGTCCAGCACACCTGCAAGGTCTCATTGATCTGCTGCTCAGTGCTCTGAAAACTCAGAAATCTATTATCAGTGTGAGCATGTGCTTATTGATCACATTACCTGCTTCTGTTCCCTGTGTGTACCTAATTGTACCAGTGTACGCACACACATACACGTAAATATGAACACATACATGCTTATATACAGGCACACACACACGGGTTATTAGGATGTGTGTATGTTAAAGGCTTTACATATTTTTTTTTTGCTTTACAAAACTGCACATAAATAAAAAGAACGGCCCTTCTCCATGAAACGTGAGCACAGAAACACTCACAAGTGGCCAAGAGCTGCTAAATAATTAATCAATAGAGCAGTGTGGCAGTTTGAAATGTAAATGTGATGGATGAAGGTGTGATGCTTGTCATCAAGCAGAAAATGATGTGACTGGAATGGATAACCCATGGTACCTGCTGGCTGGCAAAAGCTTGGACACAAAGATAAAGCAAAGCCATCAGAAAGCAGCCCCGGCAACCCCTAATTCTTGCCTTTGACCCACAATTCACTTTGATGTCCCTGTCCCAGAAGAGATGTTTAAAAAAATGATGAAGAGAGATCTTGGGCTGGGAAAGGGGAGAGAAAAAAAAAACCATCTGAAGAAATGCTACCTGACAAGACTGCGGGCTACATTCTTGAGAACACCTTTCTTTTCTTTCTGTTCTCCTTCTCCTGTTAAATAAAAATGCAGCTCCTTTTTTCCCTTTTCTTTCTTCCAAAACTCTCCCGAGCCGTTCCTGCAAGTGGTTCTGTGACTCGGGAGCTGACAACAGCCGCATGCAAAGGAACAAAGAACGAGAGTGACAATTCAGAGTGCACGCAGGTGAGAAAGACACCTTTTACTTATCAAACTAGGCTGCAAAAAATGTTCTTTTTACTCAGCGAGCTAGAAATAGAGGTGATCTAACAAGGCACTGATCCAAATTCTTTATTTGTGCTGAGATGTCAGGCTAACAGGATTTTTAGGTTGACTAGTAGTCTGTGGCCCCTCCATTCAAGTAAGGAAGCATTCCTCCAATTTGGAAAGAGGAAAATCCATATAATTACCGTATATTATGTGACAGGAAAATGTATGCCGTGATGGTAAAGGATGACAGAAAAAGTCCATCAAATATTTGTTTTCAGGGACTTCTTACACCAGTCATTACACTGTCTCTGTGAGGAAACTCAACACGATGGGATTCAACTCAGTTCTCCAAATTTGAGAGAACTTAACTTTTGTAAAAAAGGAGTTTTTTAATCTGCAAGCCTGCAAGTAGAATTTAAAAGTTTTTGGCTTTTTTTTCCCTGAAAGAGAGAATCTATTTCTCAGTAAGTACCATTTAGCAGGTTATCTTTTTTTTTGCCTCTTTTGTTATCAAAAGCCCGTTCTTTTCACAAGTGAAAAATGCCACCATTTAACATTAGATTTCCAAACTCCCCGAAATATACATTAGCAGATAACGCCCACTAAAAGTGAAAGCTAAATATAGATATATAACAGTGCTTTGGCACACAAAATAGATACTTTACCATATCTTAGATGCAAAATATACTTACCAATATTATCTTAAAATCTTCTGGTGCTTTTTAAGACCTCTATACACATGTTTACCTCTGAACTGGCATAAAGGAGAAGCAGATCTCCAGGTGAACTGCGGGTGTTTTCATACTTCCTCAACTGATTATTTTTACTCATTTTTTGTTTGTTTCTTTTTTAATCTTTATGTTACCATTACACAAGAGGCAGTGAGAAAACACATAAGTATTTATACAAAAATAAATGTGCCAAAATGAATTTTAGAAGTCAAGAATTAGAGCTTACACTCAAATAGAACTCTAGTTGGTCCAGCTCCATAGTAAATAACCTACTTTTAGTCTGGGATAAGTTACTGGTGTAATGCCATTGAGGGGAAATCTTTCCTGTAATTTAGCTACCTGGATGAGCTTTAAGCAGGATGCCAACTCTATGTATAAAGGTAATCACCATGCTCCACACAAATATTTGCCATTTAAAATGACAAAACTGTGGGCTGATAGGTAATTCAGCTTGAATTTCTTTTCTGGGGCATTTTAAGTTGTGTTTTCAGATTTGTACTTTGGGAGCTTTCTTCTAGCTCATGCCAAAGCCACTCAGATGTATATCTTTACCTACATGTCAGGTACATTCATATTAATTTTCAGTCCTTTAGCACAGCTTCAGGAATGAAATATCTTCATAAACAGGAATCAGACCCTAGAATCCGAAGAAATCTGGGTAAACTAGTCTGTGGGATGGAAGAGTGATTCCACACCTTACATCTGGTATGTTTCTGGTAGGACGTGTTCATAGGTTTTGCAGCAGTAAAAAGGAATTTGGTCTAATGGTTCACAGAGACTGTTGCTGAGTGCAAGCAACAGTTGTATTGCAGTAACGGAGCAATATTTATCACTACTAGGACTTCTATTCCCCCATAAACTGCAGCAGAAGTGGAAAAGCACCATCCCAGCACTACATTGTCACTAAGCTCATAGAATTCCATTTCTGTACCTTCAGTCTGTCTCAGCTACAGAGGGGCTTGCAAAAGAGAAACGATAGATCAGGCTGCAAATGCGCAACAGTCATCCCCAGCCCCTGGGAAGGAGACCCTCCTACTCAGGCCAGAAAGAGCTGTGATGCACCCTGTCCCATTCCCAGTCTTCAGAACCAGCTCAGTAGGGCTGTGGGACACCACCACATGAGCTATGCACTATGTTATATAGCTGCCCACGTGTAATGGAGAGGTGCCTACCAGCCTAGCAGTAGGAGCAGCTGTTCACTGATTGTACAGATACACTAGCAACTGGCCACTAGTTTCTAATATCATAGAAATATAGTGGTACCGACACGACTTTGCTTTATTCCCCCTTTAAATTTGCTGCGTGCATAGGGCAGGGGGACGTAAAAAACACCCTGACAAGGGCAGATCTGAGAACCTGTGTCTTAACCCCAGCAGTGACCACCAGCAACTGGCCACAGAAGAGGAGAAGGGAGTGACCTCATAGCAGAGTGCCCCAGATCACTCTTCCAGCTGCCAGCAACTGGCAGCTCAGGGACTTCCTGAGCTGAAAAATTTGCCTACTTTGCTGTAGTGAAGGTGGGTAAAATATGCAGCGAGGACTCTCCCATACCAGCAGGCTTTGTTTCACCCCAAGTGTTATGCCAAACTAGTTGTATATCATCATGAAGAATAACTGCATTTCCCCAGAGTTGATTTCCTATGGCACATTTTACTTAGATACTTTCTCAACACCCTCGCAAATATGCCATAGATCTAAAGCACAATCTCCTTTTCAAAATGAATGGGTCTGATTACAGGCGTATTCATTTTGTAAAAGGTACAAAAGGATACAAATGTGCCTTTCCATCTCATATAATGTCAAAGTAAGACCCTCTTGCCCTTTTATTTCAATCCCCGCAATTTGAAAATAAAAAAAAATGACTTGATTATATGTTTTTTACTATTAAGTGTATAATTGCTTTTGTGTTTTGACATTTAATTCCTCTTACCAAAATACATGGTAGGAATTAAAAGTCAAATCTTTTATGTATTTGATGTACAGATCCTTCTATGTATTTCAGTGAGAGAAATAGAACAGTGAAACCTTAAAACAGGTACAGTGAAGCCATCTGAAAATGAAGTCACTTTTTATACTGGAAATCTGACTGTGGTCCCAGCTCTGCCCTCCCGTATCTAGGTCGATGGCTTTTGGAAATGGCTGGAAAGTCTGAATGAGTTAAAACCAAGCAAAACCTACCAGGACTTAACCTTTAAAGTAGAGCTGGGATTATACTGTGCCCTGTTGGGCAGATTTCAAGATTATGGTCCAGTCTGCAAATGACTTTTGAAAGCTGTAAGACAGGAGCTGGCCAGGCATTCAAGTGTACTGGTCTTGTATGAGGTGGCAGTAGTGAAGAACACAGATCCCAACAGGGAGGGCAGCATCAGCAGGGTGTCCTGGCTGGCCCAAGGCCAGCAGAAGGGCTCTAGCATTGAGAAAGGAGTTGCAGGCCGGTGAGAAGATGTGGATGCATGCAAGGGGAGCTGGATGTTGCTTATGGGTGTTTCATGTGGTTTTTGTCTCCCTTTCATCTCAACTTTTCCCATAAAGATTTTCCCACTTCATGCACTGCCCTTCATTAAACGCAGCACCCCTTTTTCCCTTTTACCATCCTATGACTCTTTTTCCTCTCCCTCCTTTTCTTTCTGCCATAGGAACTTCTCTCCTTCCCTCTACTGCATTCTTTCTCTTATATTTTTCCTGTTTCTGCTTTTCCTCCGTTCTTCTATTCCACTTTCACTACTTGTGCCCTTTAACTGAATTCTCTCTCACTTCTTTCTTCTCTGTAGGGCATGCCAAATTCTTCACCTTTACCTTAATTTCTTTTCATACTCATCCACAACCTACATCCCGAGATTTCTTTTGGCTGTATTTTCTCCCACTGGTCACTCCACTGTGATTTCTCCCCATCCAGTTAAAACTTAAAGTGGCTTGACCCTACTGCCATAACTGGGATTACAGAGTGCCCTGAGATTCAGATTTATGGAGTCTAACGCTGTCTGCAAAAGTTTTCTGCAATCTGGGAAGCAGACAGTACCTGGGAACTCAGATGGGCTGAGCTTGGGACACTCTGAGGCAGGAGTGGTAGTGCTAGGCTGTAATGGTGAATGAGAGCTCAGCGATGTTCTTCCTAGTGTTAATATTCTCACCCACAAATTCTGTCATGCCTTCACTATACTCATTAACAAAAACTGCTGCTTTAGGTGAACGCTCTCTTGGAGTAAGATTCATGCTGTCTTTATCCTTTTCCTAAAGCCAGGGACACAATTTTTCCTTCTTTCATCTCAAGAAAGACACCTTCAACAAAGGTAAAGGGCAATACACAAGATAACCAAAAAGAGAAGGGAGCAGGAAACAGTTGCATCAGGAAGAAGCAAGTCAGAGAAAGAGAGCGCTGAGTGTATCTCCACACAACAGGTGTGGTGTCACCATATCTCACGGAGACACACTTGGCTTCCCATAATGAAAGCAGCTTGCATTGCATGGGTGCCAAGTGCACGGACGCTAGAAGTTGTCTCCCATTGGCCGTCACGTATTTGCACTTTGCAGGGGGAATAAGACATCTTGGGCCTGCTCCAGTCCAGCCATGGCTTTCAAAGGCCTCTTTTCCCAGCATCCCTGCTGCATCCTACCGCTGGTAGGATTGTGAGCACGAGGCACTTTTCAGGTACGTGGTAACAGTATGTTTAGACGCACACGCATGAATACGCACTCGTGCATTTGCACATTTTTTTCCCACCATTGTTTGCACATGTTAAAAGTTGCAAATTAAAAATTAAAAGGGAACGGGGAGCCCACAAGTAAATCACATAATCGGCCCCAGCCCATACCCCCAGGAGAGGTGGAAGGAAATGGACTTAGAAGGAAATGGGGCTCGTGCCATTTTTCCTAATGAGGAATAAGTAATATTACTTCTATTGCAAGGAATAAAAGCAGTAGATTTATACCTGTGTGGTCCAGTCTTTGAAGAAGTTTCTTGATTAAAGCTTAAGATCAGGCATCCATCCAGAATATCTTGAGTTTGTTCTTGTGAGTAGCTATTTTACCCACAAGGTGGGTGTCATTTGAAAAATCTGTATCTTTGCTCAGGGATCTTTTGCTCTGCTTCACAGTTTCAGGATAGTAATCAACTCAAGGAGATGCTTCAAGGTTAAACTTTTTTTTTTAAATACTCATGCAATTCTGAAATGGGGAGGTGCAAGATCGGTGCAAATTACTGCTTTCTTCCAGCTCAGGGTGACCGAAGTCTTCAACAGGTCACCTTGGATGTTACAGTTCTTCAGAAAACACTTGCATACAGACAAGAATATTAACTAATGTTACTCATAGCGGATTCTCTGTTCACACCGGTTACAGAATGGCTTTGGGGTCATTCATGCTGCCCTTTAAAATATTTTTTAATGGCAATACTGTCAAACAACTACAGAATTTACTGCTGTTTAGCCTGAAAGGGAACTGTTTCTCAGAATGGTGAACTTGGGGAAGATGTTTTTGCTCAGCTGGAAGCTTTACGGGGCAGATCTCATCCATGGTCCAGAAGTAAATGTCAGCTCCCTTGAGATTTTGGAACTCGATGTGTGTTCAGCCCCAGAAATCAGGTGATGAACCAGAACTTCAGACTCTCAGCAACCAAACACTTTGTGCTTCTGAGAGGTTGGGTTTGTTTTTATTTTTTTCTCCAATTTTTTGCCTTTTTCTTTAATTTTGATGGATGATGTTTTGTTCCGCAGTGAGTTTTAATGCATGTCGCTGTGGAACAATTTCAATTGTCAAAAACAACAACAACAAAAAGCAATATTTCAATATTTTTCGAGAAAAGGCTTCAAAGGTTTCAGATATTTTTAAAATGTTTCTGCTTTATTTTGACGTGCCATAAAAGTTTTGTATGCATTCTCGCATCCGCTATTGTGACAGCTGTATTTAATGAGTGCAAAATGATCAGAAAAACATCCTTTACTGTGGGTTGCCATTGCCAGCAGATGACAGGAGAGAGGCAGTACTGTAATAAGAGAAGCGATGAAGTAGTTCTTACTACTACTGATAAGGCATTTCTAACTCAAATGCCCAGGTATGCCTTTTGAAAATAACGCATTGGTCACATTACCTGATAGTTTCATCAGATTTTGTTTCTGAGTGTGTTTTGAAATAGAATTGTGCATCCTTAGCCACAGGTCATGAAGTGGTTGGTTGCAACATATTATTTGTGGATAACATAGTCAGTTTCCCTAAGATGAAGAAGAAGAGGTCCTAGTCTTGTATATAAATACCAGCCTTTCCATCAAACTGATGCTAAGCATGAAATGCAGATCCACAGATATTCTAGAAATGAAACATTACACAATACATTTGCCTTCTATTTTATATGCATATTTAATATCAGAGTATTTAGTCCAAATTGGAGACAGTATAAAAATAAATCTAAATGGATTTGAAAGGCAGGGTATTTCTTTTTTCAAAGCTTTGTCGTTCCTGACTTCCTCTGGTGACTGTTAGCTTATCATGCCTTTGTACAGGAGATCTAAGTATTTCATTCTCTCTTGTGTCTCCATATGGTACCATTTCCCAGATAGTCTTCCTTTGGTCACGAGATGACAGTGAGAATGAATTGTCAAACTGGACCACTACGACAATTTACTCTGGGGGAGAAAATCCTGTGGGTGTTTAGAAGCTTTACTGTAAGTTATATTTGATTAACTTATCCTACTACTGGCAAATAATTAGGTCAGCAATTAATTTCAAAATGCAAATGTGCTACAGGCCTTCATGTTTTAAGAAATTCCCTTTGTCTTTCATTTTTACTCATGTTAAAGTCTTAATGGATTTAGCTGGGTGAAGGAACAAAATTGTGTTTCCTAATGCTTTATTTACTAGGTTGAGTTGGACTTTTTTAGCAAATATTGACTGCAAATGTTTGTTCAGAAATGGTCATGTGTGACGGAATTTAATGGAACAAGAAAACAGCAGAGTAATGATGAACCAGTCATTTTAAAATATATGTATTTTCACACTTATGCTGCAAAATATTTATCTGCCTTCATAGATTAGCAGCATAAAGACAAGCCAGAAGGTCAGGAGCAGACCATGGTAGCAAATTCATTAGTACTTCCTTAAGCAGTCTAAGAAACCAGGGTATATCTGAAAGAAAACATGCTTAATATTGCTACAAGTGTGCCTCAAAGAAACCTATCTACCAGCCTATCTCAGGGACTTTATTATTAAACAAACACAGATTAAAGGCTCAGTTCTTCCCAAGAGAAGCTCAAGGGAGTCTTCTGTCGACTTTAAGGGAGTGAGGCCCCTAAGTTTAAGTCTAAGTTTTCTGTGATTAAAATCATGCAATTTTTTAGAAAATATTCAAAATATGCAGCTGTAAACAAACCCAACCAGCTAGCCTGACACAAAACCTGAATGAATTTACATAGGTGACAGACTTATATTAGAATTTCCTAACAGTTTGTTTGCTTAATTGATTCAAGTCAAGAAGGAGAACATCCGCTCTAGAATTGGGTGAAGGTTTTTTAACATAGTTTTTACTGACCTTAAGATGAAGCTTTAAACAGATCATGACAAGCCACATTTTTTATGCTTAATTATGCCATCCGCTCTGGATGAAATAATGATAAAGAAAATAAAAACTCAAGGGCTTTTTCTGGTGCAGAATGGTTCTTTTATATTACTCTTGCTTAAATTTTTAATGCCAATAATTACATGAGGAAAAAAAATCCAGAAAAAAAGATAAAATTTAAAATTGCATTTTTAGGAGAGTTCCATTTTGGAAGAAAAAACACAAGAAGAATTGCATGGGGTCAAAATCATGTGTCTCACAAACAAAGCTTGGTTTCTAATATCCTCCGAGGGATTATGCCCAGGACCCTCATTCCATCTTAAGCAGCATCTGAAGAACTTTGAAGGTTTCACCAGGTAGGAGCCGGCAACACAAGACTGAAGCTTCGTTTTGAATGAGGGAGACGCTCTTTCTTTGCCCCCAGAGCTGCAAGAGAGAAAATCAGAGACTGAACTGGATACGAGAGGGCTAAGCTGTTGGGAGCTCTGCGTACAGAAGTTTTCTTGTAAGATACAGGCAGTGTCTGTGTTCTCCGCTGAGCGCTGGGCATGGACCCAGTTAAAGCACCACATTTCAAGAAGGATGCAGCTGCCTTCAAGGCTGTCTGAAGGAAAGGATTGGGAATAATCAGAAGTTTGGGAAATGTGACCTGCAAGAGAACCTGAACAGAGGGAGAAGAAAAGAATGAGTGGACATAAACAAAAAAGACTTCAAATTCTGCAAAGAGGCAGGGAAGAGTGTGTTCCAGGTCTAAAGTGAAATGACAGAAGGTAAGTGTCTTAAATTGAAACAAGGGAGATCAAATGTTGGCAAAAACTTTCTGACAGTGAAGACATTGAAGCTGTGGAAGGGATTGTCTGTGGAGAGTCTGGAGCCCCCCTCGCTGAAGACCTTTGAGAATATGCTGTGCAAACTACTTTCCAAAATAAAGTTAATATAGTTTCTGGCTGAAAGCAATCCTTTAGCAGTTATTACATTGATATTTTTAATTGACTTTAAGAAGCTGATGGAACTCTTACTTTTGTGGTAGGATAAAATAAACTTCTACTTAATCTAGGGCAAGAAATACTATAAAATAGAGGAAGTCAATATGCCAGAACTTCATCATGGAATTTGAGGTTTATTCATCAGCTTTTAGGATCAGATTCACTATGACTGTGATCAAGCAGAGATATACGAGGCAAAGCAATCTCAGATTCTGGCCCAATGGTGGTATAACAGCAATTTGGTAAAGATACACAGAACACAGCTGGAATAATGCAAGTTTAAGTGAGAATGATTATTTCTTCCAGATAGTATCTGTTTATTTGATGAAAGAATAAGTAAAATTCACATTAATAGAGCACTTCACTCTTAAATTTAAAAAAACTAATAAATGTCCGATAGGTCATATTGTTTAAAACATAAAGCTTTCAAATCAGAATGAGCTCTGGAGTCATCTGCAAGTGTTAGAGTACATACCAAGCTACAATGAAGTTTAAAATATTGTCACACTCTAAAATTAGGACATTTCAAGGTATTTTATTAATGCATTTGTGTCTGTTTACATTGAAGGAACAATACTAAATATTCTAGGTACTTTACAAAAGCCTTCTGCTGGCTTCCCTTCCCTTGGATGCCTGTGTGCTATCGCTCTCTCTTTGTCTCAAACAGGGAGCAACACATCCCGCCTCACGCAGTCTGTCTTTCTCTCTGTCTGTCATCCTTGGAAACGGCGGGATTTTCCTTATCCTGTAAAATGGTGACTGAGGATTGCCTTGTAGGGATCAGAGGGGCATTTCCCTTGGGATTGCCAGGCAATGGCATAGGCCTGCCGAGTATTTGTTCCTCCTGTCATCCACTCTGAAGGGCATAATCCCAAGGAAATCAGTGGGGAGTTTTAATATGGACTTTGAAGGCCAGATATGCCTAAGAATATAAAGGTGATTAAAAAATGATTCTACTGAAACTCTCTCAGCAATCTGGGGCTTTTTTTTGAACAAGAAACCAAAATAAAAATGCCTTGCTTGGGTTTTTGTAAATATCAGATGACAAATCTTAGACTTTTCTTATGGTCCAAAGCAAATTTGACATATGACTACAAATGGCTGTTTCCAACTTCAGGTAATCTTGTTATGCTAAATCCTCCCGTTACCCAAGTGTTGTTTTGAAGTCATCCTGATTCTTCTCTCATGTAGTTTCAAATCCAGTGAGACTTGATCCTGTGTAGGTAAACAGTGGTACAACAACTGTCTTTTAAATAAGTGGAATTCACAAGCTTTACAAAAAAGTTTGACTTGAAAAACTTTTTTTAAATCCCTCTTATCTAATATTCTGCTTTGTTAAAGTTTTATTTTTGGCATAGTTGACAATGTAAAAGGTCCCTGTTTTGTATAACATGGCAGAGGCAGAATCCACATACTGCCCAGTGTAATCTCAAATCAGGTATTCCACCATACCCTGCAGCAGCCCACAAGATTTCTTCGGGTGTCCCCCAGCTGCTTGGGCCCAGGCACTGGGCACCCCTCCGTTTCAGGGTCCAAAAGCAGAAACAGACTCCAAAGGATGCCCTGCCTTTCCAAACATGCTCTCAGCAGAGTGAGTGAGGAGCAAAGGGATAGCTTATCACTCTTGAAAAAAAATCCTTCAGCACTCCAAAACCCCCACTGCAAGTATCATAACCACTTGCTGGCATCAGCATCACTTTTATACCTACCACTGAAGATGGTGAAGAGTAACTGTGAGGAAAGATGCCTTATATCAGACGGGATGCTTTGCTGTGTTGAGGATAGGATAACCACACACATGAGCCAACCAGCAAAGAAGCAAGAGTAGGGAAACAGAGGGGAACTTATTACCTGGAAATCACGCACGCTGGCTTTGGAAAGGAGGTGGGGGGAGCAGCTCTCTTTCCCTGAGAAAACAAATATTGCAGCATCTTCATCCTCATAGCAAATAAATAAGCGTGAAACCTTGAGAGTGATTACCTTAGTGCTACTCTCCTCTTTATCGCGCAAGCCAGCCACCCATGACAACTGAGCCAGTTAGAGAATCCCAACCAGCAAAAAGAAAAGAAAAAAAAAAAAACCAAACCCAAATCTCACACTCCCCAGCTGCAGGCATTGTGGAAAAGTGCCTCAGGCCCCACGCATGTGACTTCACAGCAAAACCTAGAGCCAGCCCTGAGGGGTCTGGTACGGAGAGCAAAGTAGTGTGACTGTGATTAGGACGTGTGGAAATTAGAAGCCCCCTTGTTTTAAGAAGGTGGGTTATCTACCGAGCCTGCTCTATGCTTCTTTCAACCGTAATGTGGTGAACAAAGGCTGTATGTAGAAGATGTTGTATTTCTCTACCCAGTCTATGTCACTTAGAGCTTTTTATGCTAGACTGGTTTTAAAAACTTCAATTTAAACCAACATGAAAGGTGCTTAAACAGTAAATAGCACATTATATCAAAACCAAATAGATTAGAAAGTGAACATCCATAGCCAGTATATTTCTTTCCAGAAGAGTTTCACTCTCCAGACTAGCTAAAACAGTAAGACTGGCAGATCTGGGCCAGAGGTTTGTAATGGGCCTTTTACTTTTTTTTTCTTCCCTCTCCAGTGATAAATAATCAGTTTTAGAGAATTGATAAAAAGAGACAAGAATGAAAAGTGAGTATGACACATTTATGAGATGGATTTTTCATCTGTTTCTTAAATACAGCACCTTTATTTCAGATCATATTAAAAAAGAGACGGGCAAGTCACCCAATTTATGTTGTGCTGCAGTAGCGAATACATATGGATATATGGAGTATAGCCTGGGAGAGCAAGAAAATTCACCAAAAATTTCCTGACAAGTAGAAAAAAGTTATGTTATCATTCAAGAGTCATTTATTTAAAAGAGCAAAATAAAAAACAGACCACATGACTAGAGACAGCAGAGGATAAAAACACATTGTTTCCAGACAAACCCCCATCAAAGACTTATGACTGGGGATTCTGAAGTCAGAATATCTTCATATTTTAAATTTCCATGAGCACTTCCAAGAAAAGATGGAGTTCTGCTATATGACTTGCTACACGCCTTCCACTACTGATTGATAACAAGAAGTAGCATTAGCAGTATTTTTCCCCCATCGTTCCTCTGAAGCTAATGGAGTCGAGGATTTGTTACTTGGTCTAATGGCAATAGCTTTCCAATAGACATGCACAGAATCATTGATTAGTTTGTCCTCTCCTTGTTTGCGTTGGAACACTGTTCAATTTACACCAATTAAAGAATGCTTGGTTTGTGTATTGAAGAATAATTAAGGGATGGAATTCCCTATAGGCTACTAAAAATGACATCTGACTGGAATGGTGATTACAGCATGAAGGCAGCATTAGTATTTAAATAGTTTGACTGCTATATAAAATCATTACAGCATCTCACCATGAAAAAGAGCATTAGTTAATTTTGCCTATAACAAAATTAGTTGTATGTATTTGCCTGGTCACTTTAAGTAAATTTGACAAGCCTAATCTTAAAGCAAGCGTTCCAGGTTTGGTGGAAGGAGCAGCTAGAGCACTGTTTAAAGTAATCATCATGATAGATATGTATATAATCTTCAACCAAAATACAAATATGCACAAATGAATAGCAGAGCTTTGCCAGAGACGCTCAAATCAAATTTAAACATTAAAAACACATTGGGTGCTGAAACTGAAAATCCAAGGGTAACTGACATGTTAATTATACAACAATCAACGTTTCACAAACTGTAAACACACAAAAAAAATCCATATTTGTCTGCCACTGTGGTTCTCCAACTTTTAACACCCTTTCCAGCACTGCATGGAACAAGGCATCACAAGGCAAACAGGCACAGTGGAAGGAGTCATCCTTGCAGGTAGGACCCCCCTATCAAATAACCCAAAGGCTTAAAAGAATTGGAGTAGCCTAGCACATCCATGCAACACTTCCTTAGACTTCGGAGGAGAGGTTCATTCTTGAAAATACATTTGAGGAACGAGGGCTTTTTATCCTCTATTTAACTTTCTCCTATGCATATTAAATTGTACCTCCTAGCCTTAGATTATAATAGCTACAGTAACAATCTATCCAAAATGTGACAGCAACATTACTCTAACATAAACTGCTCGGGGCCATTCCTGGAGCGTATTTACCTTTCCATCACCTACTTAAGTATAGTGTGCTTGTTTTACTAAACTTAGATACTGTAGTATATTTTATAAGGTCATCCGCCTGCTTCAAGACCTCACATTGCAGCTACTATCCTTCCTACGAGAATTTATGCAGTTCCGCTTGAAGGTTGTCAACACCCTCTTTAATTCATTAAAGGTTTCTCTGTGAAGGAACATAAGACTTTTCCATTTAAGCCTCTAAGGGGAATGAGACTTATTAGCATGTCTACATTGTGCAATGCATGACTGTGTTAAAGATGCCTGAGCTCCCAAGCCCAAGTTCCAAATGAGGTGATACATCTGCACAGCACAATATACCCTTATCTGCGTGGCTCAGCACCTCCGGCCAATCTGCAGCACCTCTTTGCAGATCAAATTAGGCTGGGAGCTGTGCTGCTCTCATGACCTTGCCTAGCTCTACAGGTCACTTATGGATATCTTCACTGCACTGTATTCCGCTGCATGGATCTGCCCTAAAACTAGGTTTGGGACAGTGCACTTCATTAGAGAGTACAACCACTGACTTTCCACAACGTTTTGTTCCAACATTTAAAAAGTCTTCTGTTCTGGCTTTTGTTTTCATGTTGCACAAGTAGTTCTCGCTTCTGTACTAGACCTCCTGTTGGGATCTCCCACTATAATCTGCCTGACTAGACCTTGGGCTTTCAGGAGTGAGACTAACGCTTCCTTTCAATGAATAATCTTCTTTTGCAGCAGGGCTGATATAAGGGTGTATTCTTCCCTCCACCCACGAGAAGAATGTCCATTAATTTCAATAGAAACTCTCCATGCAGAAAAGGGAGAACTGTGCCCTGGGGAACATTCATGGAAGATTAATGGTGGGGAGAGAGAAGTGATACAGTACAGGCAGAACAAAATCAGAGCCCACCACACAAATAAAACTGGACAAGGGTTCATTTTTTAAAAGTCAGTCAGAACGGCAGGAAGGCTTTGAAAAAATCAGGGCTGTTTCAGTGCACTTTTGCATACATTGGCTTTCAGGAGACATGAATAGAAACCTAACAGTAACTCTTTTTTCATACCTCCTTTCACAGGTCTCACTGGCAAAGAAGGATTTAGCACTTAATTCCTGTACTTTTATGTGGCAAATTAGGAATTTGCACCTTAAAAGGAAATTGCTTTTCAAACTCCCATAAATTCTGGATTTTATTTTTTTAAATGGTGGAAAACATTCCCTACCTTCATCCCAACACATAATAAATAGCACTCTCCATTACTTCTCCTCAAAAAGGTGTAGGAAAGTAGACCTGGCCAAAGAGAGGTGTTTATCATTCCTTCTGAAGAAAGGCTAAGGGTCTAGAGCATGTCCTTAACTGTTTCACATCCTTGGGACTTTTTAGTTTGAACTCACACATTGCTCTCTTTATCAAAATCAAATGCCTGTTGAGGAAAATGTGTAACTTGAGGCTTGGTCATTTGATGAAGTAGGGCCCACTGGCATTGAATAACCAAGACCAACACAGGAATATGCAGAGAGTTGCAGTGTGTTTTATTTTTCAGTTCAACAACGGCTAAAAGTAAAATCCCTACACCATTTTTGCCATCATTTTCGGTACCAACAGGTTGATTTGTGACTGCACCGAGATGGGAGAGGTTGGTGAAGCAGACAGGTGCAGCACAGGAGCATGTAGCAGATGGCAGTGGCGACTCCCTGGGAGGATGCGCTGAAGGTGTGGCTGGTTCTACTGACCCTAATACAAGGTTCCTTCTCTGGGAGGCTTGATAACTAGGTGGTGCCTGCCAGAGTGGAACAAAAGACATGATTAGAGCACCTCTGAAGTGCTTTTCTTCATGAAGATGAGGCAAGACTGGAAGACAAGGCAAGACTGAAAGACATGAAAGTGTGACCCAGTGAAGAAGCGTACTCTAAAAACATAGCACTACGCTGGCAACCATGGCTGTCAGCAAAACACCCCCTGTTCTGACTGTCAACACACAAGTGAAGATAAGCTTACAAAAAGGTTAGTACACATTCTGACTCGATTTATTTCTGAGTCATTTTTGCCCAGTTTCTTCCTCTCTACACTTCCTAGAACAACAAAAGGCCAGAGGCAGGTGTCAGGATGGCACTGGATTTTTCTCGTTTAATCTGTGGGGCACTGTAAAGAAACAATCGATGACCATGGAGCATGCTCTGGATTTGTCTAAGCATAAGTGACTCAAATACTAACATGTGAATTGAGTAAAGTTAGAGTCTGTGGAGTGGAGATAAATTACAGCAGCAATTGAAGTTGAATGTGATATAGAAATCCAACCAACAGAAGACTGTCTGGAAACAATTATTCAGAAAGCTGCTGACCCTCTATTTCTTTAAAGAGTTAAACGTTTGGATTGGTTAACTGGCAGCCGCAATAATAGGCATATGCTCTAATCTTTGATCCGTAGCTGAATTTGCAACTCTTTGTATGAGAAGCAGATCACATAGATTTGCATATTTTTAAGGATCTATAGGGAGAAAAAGAAGAACAAAAACTGCTCTTCCAAGATGCCACTTTGAGATCACACAGAGTGTCATGGGTCCCCCCAAGTACGCTAATGTTCAGAGCCAGTTGCAAGACTCAGACTTTAGAAATGGCTCTAAACTGTGACATTCACATCTGAAGTTTAATCAAAATTCCTCGTAGAACAGAGAACTGCAAGCTGAGATTGCATTGTAACTCTTCACAGAGTTATGTACGTCTGTCACTAAGATCTCATTTCCACACCCAAACTTGTATCAGAGCTTTCCTAAAATCTGAAAGAGTCCAGAGGTAATAAATAATTTAGAAACAGTTTTGTGACCAAATAAGAAACTGTTGTCCAGAGTTAAATGCATGAGCAAGTAACAGATTTCTGCCAAGGTCTTGACGTCATCTTAGTTTTGGCAAAATTTTCCAGTGTTGATGAAAATTCAGCAGACACAAGACAACCATGAATCACCCCACTGGTAGAATGCATGCTAACCAAACTTAATTTTGTTTGTGTTCAAGGTTCATTTCTTAAACAACTCTGTTTTCAACACCAACTGAAAGATGTTTACTAATCACTCACTTTGCATCAACAGTCATGCCTGTGCCACAGATTTCCTCCATTTAGTGGTATTCCCTCAGAAAGTAGCTCCTACTGACAGAAGTGAGCAGTATATTGAGTACTGTGAAGTGAAGAGGTTCTCATCCCTGCAAATGTTCTCAGTTGTGGGATGTTTCAATATAGTGTCTACTCGATTTGAAAAGAATGCCGGTTGCTTTACAGTAACCTTTCGCTCCTGGTTCACCTACACAGCACTGTTTGATATCCACAAAGATGACGATGACAGTGGTTATTTGCTATTTCCCTATGGATACTTCCTATACCTCCCAAACAAAAATATGGATTACTGCATGGGAGAATGCGTGGGACAATGTTCAAGGAAGGCAATGCAAAGAAGGCACTCTCCAAAAAATATTGTTTAGCTTTCCTATAGTTCCATGCAGTAAGCCATACACGGCCATGGAGGGAGCGATGGTAGGCTAGAAGCCTGTTTGACACAGGAGGCAGCGTTTCCTGGCACTACCTGCCTTGTCCGGTGGGCAGGCAAGACTTTGTAAAGTCCTGGCAAAATTCCCATGAAGAGGAGAGGAAGGTCATACACATTCCTGGATAAAGTGTAGTAAAATGGTGGAATGGTATTCAGAAAGCTTCTGTGAGCAATCAGACTATCACCAGGTGAACCAGAACCTGAGCCAGCAACAATGGCTTCAGTATCTTAAAGGTGGAGGGAAGGAGCAGAGAAAGAATAGCACACAACTTTTAATAAGAAAAATTAGTTGGTGATGCAAAGTTTTTGAGAAAGAAACAGCCTGTGTCCTGAGAGTGCACACATTCCACAGGTTAAGCAGATTCCAAAAGTAACCCAAAACCCAGAGCTAAGCTTTGCTACATTTTGCATCTTGCCAATGGCCTTAGCGATAAGAGATGCTCTTCTGTCACCAGCTGGGCCATGTATCTGGCTTTTCAAATGCTGGAAGCATGATGAAAATAAAAGGCCAAGACTTGCCTTGCTTCATTATCAGGATTGTTGTCTTCCTTTTACTAATGTGAGCAGATACTTTTCTTTCTGCGTTTTGTATACCTTTCAGTGTCCCTTCCTAAAGGTCTCTGAAAGATTTCTGATCTCTTAGAAACTTACTTTTTAGAGGGTTATGTAGCCTGTTTGTTCTGTGAGAAGGCAGGGTGCAAAAATAGAAAAAGAGAAATTGCTTAACTGCTGTATAGTATGTTTTTGAATACTTCACTTAGTTATTGCTAACCGTGTTTTTAAAATATCCACATATTACATTTGTTCTGTCCATTGAGATGATACTTTCAAACTGATTTGAAAATGTATTGTGATATATTGTCTCAATGTAATACTAAAACTGTAAAAAATTGGTTATATCAGTTAGAAGAAACATCTTAAAAGCTGCCTCTCTACAGTTTATTCTCTGTATCTTAACTTTGTACTGCACTACAAGGCCATTTGCTGAGATTTTGCTCATGCACTGTTAAGTGGGATCCTAGCATATCACTACATTCAGTCAAAATATTGAAAGATAAAACGAGAACACCTATAGGTGATGAAAATGAGACCAAGAAAGTAGCATTTCTCTTTACATCATGTAAAGCAGAAAATCTGAAAATTGGTTTAGTGAAAACAGATTAGAAGTGGGAAGTTTAGGAGGCATCATCATTATCATGGACTACAGTAAAAAAATATATCAAATCAGAATAACACTAACTTAAATTTAAAATGGTCATCAACAAAGACGTTAAAAACAGGACAATGTCACCTTAGTGGTTTGGTCTAAGGCAACTGCCTATTCTCCGTCTGTAGTCAAGAGAGAGAAAGAGAGACTCCACCAGTAACAGAGGCCTATTTTACTATGGCCATCTGAGATACCATCCTAAAATGGCCACATTAAATAATTGAACTGAGTGAGATCTGGAGATGTTACCTGCAGAGGACAGAGAAAGAAAAGAGTCACCTAAGACTAGATAGCTAATTCTCAGACAGCTACAGCAAGGTGCAATCCCACCCTGTATGTGTATTCCCAAACTTTAGGAAATTAAGGAACCAGTTATTTTCTAATATCTTTTTCATTTATTTAAGCAGATGTGCTTGGGATAAGCATGCCTGTTTGTATCTTGATATAGGTTTAATAGACTGGACTTTGGCAGCTCTGGAATTATGGATCTTAAGATGTATTTAGCATCAACCCAGAAAGGCCAGGAATTTCAGGGTATTTTATCTGCTCCCAAAAGCCAATGAGAAAGTAGAGGTGTTTAGTGTCAGATTTTGCTTCTTCCCTTGAAATAAGAAAGTTAGTGAAATAAGGATTCCCACCACCCTTTCTGAAAGCTAGGACAACCTCAACAACAGCAGAAATAGTTCTCATTAATGGAGGAAGCCATGGAACTAGTTTCAAATATGGTTTCCATGTCTGTGCCCTAGGCATTTATAGTTAATGTCTATCTCATATCCTTCCCATACAAAGGGATGTTTGTCTGGGTCTTAAATGAGGAATGTATATCTTTAGTTGCTGTAATACAAATTAAGCTAGTATCTGGGCTCTAGTTCAATAAACAGACCAAGTAATGCTCATCAAAGTTCACTGAAATAAGTTTTATGTCACAAAGCTCAGTAGTGTTTGCAAACACATGTTTTCATAAAACTGACCTTCTGAAACATCTGGACTAAGGGCCAGCCTACACTGGACAGAAAATAAAACAGGACATGGAGATATTTGGCCCATTTCTGATGTTCTAGTTCTGTCCTTCACAATCATTAAGACCGGTTTGGCCGTGTGGCAGTTTCTGTCTTTCTTAAAACAGAAAGGGAGTGGGAAGAAACAAAAATAAAGATCTACAAAAGAAAGAGGGGAAAAGAGAAAGGGAAAGGATTGCTGCAGCCCTCTAGCTTCGCTTTAACAAAGGTAAAAGACAAAGGGGCTGTTCACTTGGCTGAGGGCCAGGCCATGGGCTGGGATACAAGTCCTGCTCCTCCTGGTAGTGCTGAGCACTCAGCCTGCCGGGGGGTTGTTGCTGTAACACTGGAGGAGGGGGCTTCTGCAGGACCAGCTCCTCACCTAAACGTCTTCCCAGGGACAGAGCCAGTTTGCATCAGTGAGGATTAAACCCACCTGTGACAGTTGTAGTGCAGAGGAATAGTATTGGGCTTAGTAAACCAGACAAATAAGGTAAATGAGAGTGGCTGCAGCAATGTGCAGACATACCCTTCAGTGGAGCAGCGGGAGAATACCAGCTGAGAGCCAAGCCTCACCTCTTGGTGAATATAAACTTCAGTCTGGGTTATGCACCAAAGCGCTCCAGACATCCTCACAAATCGTATAAAGTGGGTCAGGAGAAGAGAGCAACAAGCTACAGCAAAGTTAAATGACTCTCTTGCATCATGTCTGCTGCTGAAAGTTGTGTAGAAATTCCTGTGCCAAAGGCACTTTGCAAAGAAAATCAGAGTGTGGCCTTTATACAGATGAAGTCTCTGAGGAGGAAGTTGTAGAGTAACTTGAGGAACTCAAGAGCAGTAAATCACCACAACCGGATGGTGTTCATCTGGGAGTTCTGAGGGGAAATAAAGTGAGAAAAAGCCAGGATACTGACAAGGGGATGCCTTCTTCCCTTGAAAAATGCAGCAGCACAAGAAGGCTGGGAAGCACTATTATGTTGCCTGTCTTCAAAATGAGATGAGGAAAATCCTGGGAATTGCAGAGCTTTGAAGTTTACCACAGTTTTGGGGAGCCCAAGAAACCAGTTCTGAACAGCAGTTCAAGAGAGAATTTGTTGGACAGGAACACCCTATGAGGGTGTTTTTCAGTCTCGCAAACCACTGAAGCTGTTACAAGGGGGTAAAGCACCTCCCTGTAGGATTGGAGTACTTTGGAAAACCATTGGAGCAGCCTTCAGAGGGAGGGTGGGATAACAGGGACTTCTCAGTGGCAGGTGACCAAGTGATCAGAGTGTTCAAATGTTTCTGCAGAGGTCACTTATAAGCAGTTGTTGTAGATGATGTTAAGGAATACGACTGAGAAAAATATCTTGAAGATGATTTTTACCTGGAACAAACTATAAATCAGTCCAGAGGAAGTAAATATGGGAAGCATTTCTCTTCCTAGTGAGGGGAAAGGTGAAGACCCAGTAGGGGATATTAGGACCAGAGTCATAACAAATAAATGAGTCTGAATCCCAAATCCTAATGCATTCAAATCAGCGTATCTAGAATCCACCCCAGATCTGGATCCAAGTCACACATCTGGTTCCCATCTTAAAAGAGGACAAATCAGTTCCTGAATTCAAACTCCTTGAGCTCTGAGGTTTGAATACTCCATATCCAAAGACTATAGCTCCAGCCTATATGATAGTTGCTTACAAAATATGGGCGGGGTGGGAGGAGTGCATGTGTACACATAGCATGCAAAGGAAGCAATTAAATGTAAACTCAAAACAATTTTAAAAGTGATTCATGGCAGAAAGTGCTCTGATGTAGAGATTGCATTTCGTGAGTATTTGCTCTTGACATTAACCTGCTGCAGCTAGCTGAAAGGGCAGAAGATTACGAGTAATAAGACAGTGGGAATTTTGCTGGGTTTGGTGAGCCTGCTTACAATCAAACATTTTAAATTATCTGGATTTACATGGCTTCGTACCCTTTCAGTTTCTCTTCTGTTTTTTTCAGTTCCTGCAGGCCTAGTGCGCCGAAGGCAACGTTACTTCAGTTTTAATTCATTCTGTCTCTTTTGAATTCATTAGATTTTGAGAGCTTTCAAAGGAAGTCAGAGGTAGGAATTAGACAATATATAGAAAGTGGGACATTTCTGACTGCTTGTATGCTTTCAGTATCTAAAAAGAAAGATTTTTTTTTAAAGCAAACTGTAGGAGGGCTTGTAAAAATAGATATTTACATACTGGGACAGATCCTCAGCTGCCATGGAGCAGCATTGCTCCATCATCTTGAACAGAACTAACCCTAGCTACCACAGCTGAGAACCTGCCTCTCACACATGTACATATATGTGTGAAATATATTTAGGATTCTGTATTTTTCCAAATGTACAGAAACAACTTCTTCCTCCAGGTGCTTTTGCCTGTGCATTAAGTTGTGGGAGTTAAATCTCCTCTGTTTTTAACTAAGGAAGGATGGTGTGTTCAGGGAGGCAGGGTGAGGAGGAAGGATGAAGTGCAAGGAGAAGGACGCATGCACAAAGGAACTGGCATGAGCAGAGAATCCCAGAGAAGACGGTGGGGGAGAGAAATGAGAAAGAAAATGATGTCCCACATAACCATGCTGTGGTCTAAGAACGTTACTTCTTGACAGCATCGAAAAACCAAGCAATATCTGCATTCACAGCAACAGGGAGTTAAACTGTGACTGAGCAGCAACCATGACTCTTGGAAAACACCTCAGGTGTTTCCTGCTAGATAGCAGGAATAGCAGGAGACCTCCTATTGATAGCAAGGTGGAGAATAAGCCATTCTGCACTCAGCTGTTGCTGGAGTCATGTAACACAGGACAGAGAGTACGTGTCACATCAGATAGTGCTAATAGGTGCCAACAACCACCTTCACTCCTTTCCCCTCAGTCTCTCTCTGCATGAGAGTTGTGTGAGTATCGATGTTGAACAACTGTGCATCGCTGCATGCTTCTGCCCACACAGTGGGACCCTGGTAGTGATTCAGACAGTACTGGACTCTGGACACATAATGTACACGGAATACCCATAATAAATAATAATTACCACAGTAGGGGGCAGCAGCCAGCTGTGGAGGAAAAGTAGGGCCAGCTGCTGGAAGAGACATAGGCACTGGCTGAGCATGCAAGCTGGGCACTGGGGAGGGCGAGAGGGCCGTGGCTGGGAGCCAGTGGCAGCCTACTGCCAAGAAGAGGGAGATAAAAGCACAAAAGAGGTTCACCAGGGGGAACTGCTCCTGGCCACCCCTCAGCAATCGGTAGCGGCCCTGATCCAGGAGGGAAGGCTGATGGCAAACAGGAGCATCGTCAGCCAGAGTGCGTGGCCAACACTGCTCACACATACCATGCTGGAGCTAGCAGGACAGATGTCAGTAATCCAAGCAAGCCTGCTGCAGGGAAGCAGCCCTGCACAAGCCTCTGGTTTGCAAGAGAGCCATACCTCCTCCAGAAATGAATGCAGACTCATTCTGTTCCCCTCAGCATCTCCCCAGAGGCACCTCCAGCTGAAGCAGGGTCAATACTCCAGAAATTAGTACAGCTCCCCAAGACACTGATAGGCACCTGGTCAATGCTTTTCGGAAGTGCCCTGATGCCCAGGTTTCCTTGATTTAATTTGGAGGAAAGTGTCCAGGCAGTTCTGAGGATCCTCAAACAGCAGCACTTTTAGCTGGCTGAATTCCTCTGATGGTCTAACACTTAGCGCTTAGGGTCCCCAGGTGAAAACGATAAATGAAAAACTGCTTTTGTACACACTGCACACACTTAGTAGTCCAATGGTACAACTAAAATTTATCATAGATTTAAAATATTTTTCTAACCACCCTGAAAAGTCATTTCTAGGACCAAATCAGTTCACTAGCCTCATTTTCACAAGGTTGTTCATGGCATACTCCCCACATACTGGCTTCTCAGCAAAGTCAATAGCATCCCAGGGTAAGCTCCTCTACTTGCCCCATATGTAATACTTAACTAGTTCACCAGCACAGCATAACAATTAATTAGTATGTTCTGTGTAATAATTATAACAACATGGCACAATTCACCTGAGTTTAGCTTAGTGAAATTTAGCTTTACTTATATTCATGTCTCATCATCAAGCTTGATTTCTGTGCCTGGTTATTTTTCACTGAGTTCAAATACAAATAGATAAACCCTGTTTGCATTTCCTTCCAAAGGAAGAACGTGTTTATTTCCAGATTTTATACACATCCATGAGGAAAAGTCACACAGGACAGCTGAAGGGGTTTTTTTTGCTGTGTTCCTAGTTCACTGAGCATAGTAGGTGTGATGTGGGTGATGCTAAAGGGAAGCTACTTTTCCTCCATTTCTCAACAGAGAGGCTGAGGGATTTTTTTTTTCTTTTTGGTCCCAGGAAAAAGAAACAGCTACTGTCTGGATCTCAGTTTACGTAGCCCACAAGAAAGTGGAGAAGTCAACAGAAGACAATCTCAGGCAAACAGGGCATGGTACCAGAGAGAAACATCCATTAGGTTTGCAGGTAGTAGCCAAGCATGATCCATGTGAGAGCTCAAATGCAAATTCATGGGCAACAAAGAGCTCATATGTTGAATATATATACAGTTCAAACATAAAGAACCAGATTCTTTCCAAATAACTTTTATCTGAACATCTGACCTTAAGAACCAGCCTCAGTTAAGTGCTGGCAAACTCCAAGATTTGGAAGGAAGTAAGGGGTGTTGCACTATTTTGAAAGCTCTGTTTTGAACCAGCTGTCATTACGAATGTCTGCTGGTACCCCGTCTTAGCATACAGCCTGTCACTGTTGAGCATAATGGGAACGAGCCAATGGAGTGTATTGAGCTATGCTTTCTTGCATGTCTTTGTAGCTCAAATTATCCCTTCACATAGCCATAACAGGTAAGCTTTGAATCTATTTATGCCACATTCTAATTGGTTCCTTTTAATTTGTGTATGTCTTTCTATGTGTGTGTATATATATATGCATATTTATATGCACATATGTACATTTGGCCATCATTATTAAATGCAAATATGCATATTGTCACAGATTATTGCTATGTTCATCACAGATTCTTAGAGTAGTTGGCTTTATTATACAATAAAACAACCACAGAAAGTTAATGTCTTCTTTAGAATAAATAAAGAACACAGGGCTCATTATACCATATATGTTTAATGGTTTGGACATCTCAGTGCCCACATGAAAACAAGGAAACATGTATTGCAATAGGCAGTATAATTATTTCAGCAAGGAACATCCATCCCACACTCCTAGAAATATGAGATTCAGCATCACAAGATCCTAGCATTATGTCATCAGCTGCATGAGTTTCACAGCTTATCTTTCTGATTTTATGTTACAGAAGTAAACTCCAACAAAAATGTATAACACTGCCAATTTAACAGCACATTTATGTTAATACTAGCTGAAATGGTTTCAAGAAGGTGAATAGGATCAGTGTTTCTGTACATATGTGTGGACTTAAGCATCTATATATGCATACACACACATATGCACATATAAATTCATGCATGTATATATGTGCACTATGTATATAAACTGTCTTTAGAGGTGCCATTATTTTAAAAGGTTGATTCCAAGTACGTTAAACCTGAAAACAATATTCCATACAGTTGACCAATTTAAAGAAGCCCCTGCTCGTGCACAGAAGACCGAGCTAGCTGATATCATTAAACATCATCAGATGATGCAGGTAGCTGAAACGTTCCTTAATGAAAATTTAAAGAGAGCAGATTAAAATGATATTCCTCCAATCCAACAGAACACAAAGGTGAAGACATTCAATTACAACGAAGATCTCATTTAGCACTAAAGGAGTGTTGTTTGTTGATCAGAATTTATTGCCTGAAGTCAACAGCTAGGTTTGTGACTATGTATATAATTACTTTCTACAATGTACCCTCCTAATGCTCAGATGTAGTTATGGAAGATTATGTCTTCCATAATGTTAGACTGTCATATCCATGACCAAGGGTTAGAAAATCTCAACAGCAGCAACAAAGATCTTTTTATCTGTGCTACTCTATCTCCTAACATTGTGTGAGAAATAAAATAAATCCATAATTACATGTCTTTATTTTTTGAACTACTAGGTTAACTGTTTTAATAGATTTTTGTTGGCCAATAGAAGAAGTGGCACCAAGGAAGAGGTTTGAGCAGGACACTCTACCTGCCCGTCTCTCCTGAGGTCTGGCAGCTTTCCCCTGGGCACATCAGAACAGTTTTTCAGTGAGAAGACACTGAGGGTGTTCAGCTCTATACCAGATCTGTCATTAGTTCAGAGAAATGCATCACATCTTTAAAACCTCATAGCCAGGAAAGATACTGGCAGGCAGGAGTGTGACAAGAGGAAAGGAAGAATAACTAGGAGACTGAAAGGACTGATTTGTCAGGGAAGATCAAATGAGCTAAATAGCTATGGGTTGGCTTAATGCTATCTAAACACAACATTAAGCTAGTTAAAAGATACTGAAGGAAAATAGCATCAATGAAGGAAAAGAGGGAGGTTTGCAAAGGGACATATCTGGGAGAAATGTGATGATGTTAAGACAGGAAAAAATTCTTCTGACAACAAGATACTCTAGGCAGCACAATCTCTCCCTAGGGACACGGCATCACTTAGGACATTTAATCTAGGCACACAAAACCAAAAATACGCCATGGGAAACAATCTCACGGTGTCAGGGAGCTGTACTGGATGACCTAAAAGGTACATTGCTAATTGTGTGCACCTGTTATCTGTGATTTTCCTTGCTTGTATGGTCAACTCATTGTTACTTGCGTGTATTTGGTTCCTCTGGGCCCAGTCCAACTCATGCTGTGGTCAGCAGAATTTTCCGAGAGGAGCAATAGGACCTCAACGTCTTTTCCATGTCTTTGCTGTTCTAAAAAGAAAAGAAAAAAAAACCCCACCACTCTGCAAGAAATATTAATGTATATTGTGTATGAATGTACATACAACTAAACCAGATCAGTCCCTTAATATTTCTTGAATATTTAAACCTGTGTTTATCCTTAGAGCTATCTGGGAATATGGGCATTTGCTTTCATACAGTGGAGCTAAAATGTTTCCTAGGGAAAAAACTTACGGTTCATCTAAAAATAACTTCTGATGAAAAACTGCTTTGGTCACGGAAGAATTAAAACAATTCTCTGTACTAAACTAAAAGAAAAATATATTACACAGAAATGGCAGAGCTCTTTCTATTGCTAAAGCAGTAACACAACTTATGAAAGACACTAACAATGGATTTGGAACTCAAGACTGCGGTTTTCAAATACTTTTACCCAATATCTGGGTGCATATAATCCTATGATGCTTAAATTCCAGCTTACTTGCAGGTAGGGAACTACTATTTTGTGGCAGCTCAGTCTTGGCCCCTTGAGAGGCACAAATTTCTGTGTAAGTGGGGCTGAATGCTCAGGAGTCAGGGCTCTGTATTGGTCCGTGTATCTAGCTGTGTGTCCGTATATCTGGCAGCTGGTATTGTAAATCTTTAGAGCAGCATTTCTTGAAAATAGTAAACAGACATTTTGGTAGCCAGTATTGAGCCTGTGGCTGTACTGCTTCAGGCTGTGATCTTGTCAGCTTTTACAAGATAAGTAGGGTCAGGCAGGGTCAGCACTGCGATTGGTAACTCTAAGGAAAGGCAGTAGCTGCAGGAAGTGTCTTAGGCAATAGAACAGATGTAACTGTTTTCCCTGAGCTTTTTCTAAATCTCTGATGAAGGCATAACACCCAGCTGTGACACGAGAGCGAGATCCTCACCCCCTGCAGCCATCAAGCACCTCATTTTCAAAGGGGTCTTCCCTCAACCTGGCGTGGAGGTGTGCAGTGCAGTAAACAGGAGACTGCACAACTCAGGTACCGCTTGCACGTGTGCGTGGTCCTGGTTTAATGGCATGTAAAGGCATAGCCCCAGCATGTTTCGTCAGGAAGGAGGTACAGGTGAACAACATTTCCGACATCTTTGAGGATGCTGGCAGGTCCAAATTAAGTCTTTGGCTGTGTTTATAAAGCAAAGGACAATTCTATTGAGCCAAGACCTTGTACACCAACTTTCAGCCTCACACATTTCTACAGAAGGTATAGAAGGGCTGATAATGAAATCCTTGCCCAATGGTCTACATTGCCAAGAATTTTAAATTGTAAGTTAACCAGTTTCTTCTCTAAAGTTCAAACAATAAATAAAATTCTATGTGAAAAATGGAGCCTTTTATTCCTTTGTCAAAATCTGATCAGAGTAAACTACAGATGTTAAAAGGCACTGTAGTTCAAAGAATTAAAAAGAATCTTATGGGGTTTGTACGAAGAAAAGAGTTTGAGAGAATAATATGGAAAATATTATAATGCCATTATATAAATCAGTGGCACATCCTCACTTTGAATACTGTCTTCAAATTTGGTCACCTCATCCCTGAAAAAAGAAAGTAGAAATAGAACAAGTCCAGAGAATGGCAATAAAAATGATAAAAGTCAAAAGGATGGGAAATTTCTTGAGAAGAGATAAAGAACACAAGCACCAGCTTGTCTCTCAGGGAAGATTCACCCTCACAGGAATGCAAATCATACATGAACCCTCTCCATAAACTTGGAACAAACGCTGCTGCCTGGGATAATCTAGAAGATGTCCTTGGATCCTAGCAGTTCTTCTGGAAGGCTTTGGGCCCTTGTATGAAGCCGACATTGCAGATATTTTCCTCAGTGTACCCTGTTCTCTTAGAGGACTTTCAGCCACTGGAGGCCAATGTGACCTACGGACAATGAACAGGACACAGAGCTAAATATTAGCAACACCTTTTTTCCTTTGCTGACTACATCCCAAACTCATTTTTTGGTCTCAGGTTTAGAAATTTCATTTTTCCTTATCTTTCTTTGAAACTTTGGGTGAGTTTTTCAGAAAAGCATAGGTGATTCAGAGGTACAAATCCATTGACTTGCCTGGCAATCTTTCCAGTGAAATCACTCGGCTCCCTCGAAAATGTGTCATTTGTCTATTCAGTTAGTCTCAGCCCCAAAGGACTCGCACAGTCTCCCTCACTTTGTCTGATGGGATCCCCAGGCTTCATCAGAGCTCTACTTAAGCATGACTATAATATAAATAACATTTCACCCTCATGATCTTCCAACCTAATTAGCGGCAAAGGGAAAAAAAAAAAAACTTTCCTATCCTGCAAGGTGAAACGAAGAGGTATCAAATTTCAAATGGATAAGAGGTATTGCTTTTCCAAACAATGTACAGTTAATTAATGGAACTTGCTGCTGCACAAAGAGTACTGAGAGAAACAGCATCATATTTGTAAATGAGGAGGCATTTTTAGTCATAAAAGCAAATCTTCACACAAAGTTCAGATTGGGTTAAATTTAGTAGCATGTATTATGCAGAAAATCAGATTAGATGATAATAATGTTTGCTCCTAGCCTTAAAAAAAATCTGTAGGAGTTTTCCTAGCTGGTATTAGGTAATAATGTCTAATCTTCCCAGTGGTTCTTGATGTATGCCAGTCAATAGACAGGGTCAGGAAGTCATCTCTGTCCATGGTAAACTGCTAGACTCTTAAATGAGCAGTCAGGAGGGAGACTCTCCTTCCATATTGTCTGGTATTGACCTCTGCCAAAGTCAAGGCATTTTAGGACTGACCAGTGCCAGTGACCGCTAAGGAGCAGCCAGGAAGGAGTCCTACTACTCTCAGAGTAACTGCAGAGCATCATTGAACATCTGCATATGGGAAGTGAGGGGCTGTCTGATCTACTGGTGGATTATCAGGGTAGGTATGGATTCCTACGCTGGGCCTTCAGAGAATCGGGAAAGAATAGGAAGCTTTTCAAACTGGTGGCTGTTTCTCCTCCAACCCTGCGTGGGAACTCTGGAGGCAGTAGTCGTATTCATGCTAGCATGGTGTGCCTTACACCCCTGTCTGCAGATCAGGAAAAAGCAGACCAAGATCAATAAGGTCTTGGTCAAAAGAGGTTTGGAGGAAGATGAGAAAACCAAAGGCTCAACGGCTAGAACTAGCCTTAATCTTTTGATCTATATGGCAGCACACCCTGGGGTCCTAGTGCCCCATCACCCAGACCAGCACCCCTTCAGAGTGTCCCCAGTCCCCGGCTATTAACCCACACACGCCCACAGGACCCTACGGAGACATAAGGCCCATCCTCAACTGCCCATGGCTGAAACGTACAGCTGAACCTCAGAAGCAGGACAGCGTTCTGCATGGGCAGGTGTAACCTCTGGTGCCTCTGGCACTCTTTTCTACTTCAGATATCCTCAGATGGGAGCAGAGTCCAGGAGATCTCATTTGTCCTGAGAAATGTTACCTTACTGTGGTGATGCATGACAGATATCTGGTTCATCTCTGAACTGTTAGAAAGATGTTCATGCTAGCAAGGTATCAAGAGAATAGAGGCCCTTTTTTCCATTATCGTACTTGCCTACAACTTCAGTCATCTTACAGGTTCCACAAGAAACCAGGGAGGATGTCTTCTAGGGAATAGCTGTGCTGGAGTCATTTCAGTTATGTGAAGTTGTTTCAGCCTTCTGGATTGGAAAAGTTATCTACTTGGTGAAAAAAAAAAAAAAAAGAAAAGGAAAATAAGAAATTAAAAGGAGCAGATCAGCTCCTCACACTAGCAGTTTTAGACCAGCAACCTGTACTTTCATATAAAGACAGAGCACACACATAAAGTAAGCACAAAAAGCACGTGCAGTTGTGATTCCAGGATGTTTGTAATGGCAACCTAGATTGTAAATTATTTCTTTGGGGGACAGAAGGTACAGTGGAAAAAATGTATATTATTCATAAAAATGATTGTCCTGTTCACTTGTATACCTCTGCAATTTATTCTGCAACAGCTTTTTACTTCAAAGAAATCACTAGCTAATGACATCTCAAACTTAAAAAATCCACTTATTCACAACCCTGTCCCTGAGGGAATTCCCGCATGTTATCAGAAATTTTTCCAAAGATCATTAACAGATATTACAAACCAATTGAAACTGAGTATTTTCTTTGCAAATTACTTTTAACTTTAGAGCTATTGAAAAAAGACATTGAGTGATTTAATTTACTTAATCTGTCTACAGATTGCAGCTATGTGCCTATCCTGTGATTGCATTTCTAACAAAAAGCATATATAACTATCCCTAATAGAGATATTTTTCTAAATTATCGTACAAGATCAGTAAGATCTCTGAAGATATTAATGTTTACTTTTTCATTTAGAAAATTGCACTCAAGAAAGAAATGAGCACCTTTATTCTGTTGTTATCTTAGAAATAATAACACACCGTAATACTTATTTTACCTGCTATTTTAATTAAAACTCCAATAATCATCACGTCTGTATATCCTTTGAGGATATTTTCTACCGATTTTTCTGA
Source organism: Phalacrocorax aristotelis (assembly GCF_949628215.1). Taxonomy (NCBI): domain Eukaryota; kingdom Metazoa; phylum Chordata; class Aves; order Suliformes; family Phalacrocoracidae; genus Phalacrocorax; species Phalacrocorax aristotelis. Next base: position 70,003,767 of record NC_134276.1, on the reverse strand, counting down.
AAAATCACTGTATTTTCATTAGGCTGGGAAGCCAATATTTTAGAAACACCTTACGCAGCAATGAGTATACCAGACAAGATCCTCTATCTTGCGCCAATCCAAAGCAGCTAAGTGTAGAGCAAGCTAATTCAGCAAAGGAGGGCTGGAGAAGGTATCTTATCCTCCACCTTATTGCGTTAAACTCCTCCCAGAGAACCTTAGGCGTATCAGCACCACTTCTGCAGGAAGTATGGAAAATATCTTCCCCCATGAATATTTAGCTTGTAGTTTCCTGGCTAGGGTTCCTGCTCTCTTTGCAGATAAGAGATAAGGGCTTGAACCCCCTGGAGCTCAGGTGGACTTCAAAGGTATTTACTTTGAATGACAGCGAAGGCAGCTGCTGTACTTTGTGTACTGCTCAGACCTGATCATGTGTTACACATGCTTTGCCATGTCGCTCTTTGAAGAGACGTGGGCAAAGCAATGCATAGTTTGAGGAAACTAATCAGGATTAGCTGCTGAGAAGTTCAGCTCAGCTGAGCTGGTGACTGCCTGGCCAAGAAGCACAAGCAGAAGAAGGATTTTAGACATCTTGAGATCTTTATTAGCAAAAATGTGGGTGATGAACTTAGGGGGTGTGTGGATTGGGATTCTAGACATGGACACCTATATACCACACGAGTCTCAGTCATCTCCTTTTGTGGCTCTGGGCCCAGAGATGACTATTCAGAAAAGGACCCAGATTTGTCACAGCAAATAGATGCCTAAACATCTTTTCATATCTTGTTTAAAATGATGGGAAAACTGTGCGGAAAAGGTGACAGAGGATTTGTGGGTGGTGGTTACTGTTGCACCTCTCTCAGATATTCCGCCTCTTCCCATCAGCTGTGTCAGAGGCTTGGGACCAGCTTAAAGACCTCTGCATTACCAGTTCTATTTAACTCTCACTCTCCTGGTGTTTTCCTTTTCTGAGTTGCAACAAAAAGATGTCACAGTGAAAAGAAAATTTTTCCCAGTGCATCAAAAAATATGGGTCAGTTAATTTGGGCCAATTTTGAAACTGTGTCAGTAGCTGGTGAAGGCTGAAAAGATTACTCCCTGAGCTACATGAGGTCTGGGTTTGTCCTGCGAATGTTGAGAGACCAGAAGCCTTTACAAAGGTCCCACAGCTTTAACTAGGCAGCTTCCTCCTTTCCACCATCCCATTGTGGCAGGTGGGAATGAGAAAGGAGACGGGGTGGCTGTTATTGAGCAAAGAGTATCTGCACATGTTATTGGCTTGGTTTTAGCCCACACTCCACCCAGATAAATGCAAATGGACGATGGTATGTTCTTCCTTTCTCCTGGTAAACATGCAGCCTTTCAAATTTGTCACGTTCCTGCTCTTCATTCACCCACATGACCTGCTCAAGACACTTCTCTGGTCATGGTCCAAACCCCTAGTTCACAGCTATAATTAGTGCTGCAGGTGTCAGTAGCTGCCACTGTGAAATGCTACTGCTTTTTAGGATCCCCTCTTTTTAGAGGTGCATCCCCCACCCTTCTGTAACAATTTTGCAGCTGGCATTACGGTGTCAGCTCAGACAGTGCACACATAACCCCAGAAAGACACAGCCCCAATACCTTTACCAGTGGCTTTCACGTCGTACTAGCAGCTCAATCTCTCGTGCATACCCAGTACCAAGGATGAGTCAGTTCAGCGCTGGAGCATCCTCCCCCTCTTTCCTCCCCACCTTTCCCCATCCTAGATGCCTCATGTTGTTTGTGTTTTAATACCACCAACTGCCCCAAGCTCTGGGGCTCCTTCTGCATGGGGACCGGTGGTGGAAGCCACCACCGTGCTTCTGTCAGGGGTGACCTGTACTTTCCACCTGCCAGCATCAGGCACTGCACCGAACTGCCACAGCTCTGCTGGCCACGGCGGCTGAGTATGTCTGTTGTCACTCAACCCAGGGCATCTCCGTGGCATCTGATAACTCATCTGCTAATTAATGCCAGGTGTGGTCATTGGTCAGATCCTCAACTGGGATAAATCGACATGGTTCCATTTAAGCCTGTGACAGTTAGACAGCGGCAGCTTAGAGCTGACCTGGTGGTTTTCTTTATAATATGGATATACATCTTGTTAAAAGTGAATAAAACCCACCAACTAATTGCATATACACTACCAAACAATCAGAAAATGAAATTATTGTCAGCAACTCCCAGCCCTGGCCAAATAACAATGGTGACAAGGAAGCGATAGCCCCAGATGTGTTAACAACTCTCTGAGCAATCCAAGCTCCTTATAATAAAAATAATTAATAATAATAGATGTGCTTCTGGATACATTCACCTTTCTGTAAGGAAAGCCTAATGAGTCTGTCTTTTAAAAAAGAGGCTATCAGGAAATTCAAATGTAATTCTATTAACTTGTAAGCATAATGTTTTACATTTTAACAACTGAGCCGATCAAATCTATCCTTTAATACAACTTTTAAGTCCTATAAGCAACACCAGTGAGTGAAAAGGAGCAGCCTAAGAACTTTCTCGGGATTCTTTTTCTGCTGTTTGTCAAAATTTCATTTCAACCAATACTTCCAGCCTGTTAGGTCGTATCTCCAGTCCTCTCAACCATAGTAAGCAGAGAGGTAGCAGGATTTAAATCCTAACTAGAGGCAAGTGAGACACTCCTGGAAGTAAAGCAAAAGTTTGATAGGTTGTGTCAAAAGAAACGGCTGTTATTATTATAATTTATTATTTGTTAAGCACTGACAATGTGCTCAGTTCTGCTGATTAAGTTCTTCTGAGCAAGTTCTACTGATTAGCTTCTAAGGACAACACACTGTACTACAAAGAAGATATGTGACAGCTATCAAGACTTTTGCTTTCAAGGCTCACTTAGCAAAACAATTACACGCCAGTTATGCAGGTTTTATGAAAAAAAGAGGGAAAATGCATAAACTGAGTAAATATCATGACTTCTGTGTTCACTAATTCTCCTACTCCAGATCTCTCGCTTCAGTACTGTCTGACAACCTCAAAGTTACACTGAGGAGATTTGAGGAAGATCTAAAGCCTTATCCCTGCTTATATTCAGTTTTAGGCATCATGCCGTATTGAAGGCAAGCACACAGGTTGTATTGTTAGGCTCTGTCTTTGGATTTGGGACTCTGTCCCCTGGGAGGGCAGAGGTGGCTGAAAGGGGCCAGCCCAAGAAAGACAAACATCTGAGCACCTTCAAACTCATGCAGACGTTTCCTTCAGTCCACAAAGCAAATTTGGCAGAGTTAGCCAGTGCTATACTCATAGGTGGTGACCTGACCTTAGAAAGACTTGGAGGTGCAGGTGCCAAAAGAGAGCATCTTCCCAATCCTGCAGGGTCCTTGCCGGCTGCCAGGGCTGTTTCTCTAGCAGACTTACCTGTTGGTAAGTCTCTCCACCCTGAGCTATAAGGCACATTTTTGCAGGGCATCTAGGTGTTGGGATGGTGGGTTTGTGCTGGTCTAGAGCCACTGCAGCAATGTCTGTTTTACATCTACTTTAGTATGTAAAGGAGTCACAGTTTCCTCCTCCACCCGTACAGATCCTTTCTGTACAGTTTACCTCCAGGGTGGCAGGTTCCCCAAAACAGGCATTTGACGGCAAAATAATGTCTATACATCTGCGTGTACACACGGCAGGGGAAAGGCTGGGGACTGCTCTGAAAACCGCTGGCCAAATTTGTGTCAGGAGGGTGCCAAATAAACTTTGTCCCTTGCCTTGGCCAGGCAACACCTAGGCTTTCTAACCACGGCGCTGCCAGACCTCCAGCTGTGCAGATGTTCTTAGAAGAAAAATTCCCTTTTGTCTGCCGCTATCCTCTAGCCTGCACACTTCCCTAAATCCCGCCAGCATGCTCTTTTTTTTGTAACCGACAGAGAGAAGTGAGTTCTTATATAAATCCTTTGTGTGAAGATCAAACTGAGTGCATGTAGAACTATTATTTTTTTTTAGGGGAAAATCTGCCCTAAAATAATCATTCCATGTTATCCCTGCAGAGCATCTGTGCTGCCTTTTAAAATGCATCCAAGGCCACCCTCAAGACCAGACTCAACACTGGCAGGCAGCAGGCTGCAGCTGAAGTCTCCGTGCATGTGGGGAGGGCAGAGCATGGGCAGCCCGGGGCAGGATTGGGGTCAGGGGCAACACAGCTGGAAGGGGCTGCAATCTGAGTTGCTCCTTGCAGACAATGTCAGCCTTTGTACTGATAGAAACTTGTGGGGCAACACAGGACCTAGGCTGGGGGCATGTGAAAAAGGTGTTTCTTTACCTAGCCAGCTTGGACTCCTCTAAGCATCCAGCTGGCAGAGCCTGAGGTTTCAGTTACATCTTGTAAATTAACATTAGTTTACTAACAGATCGAGGAGTGGAGGATTTGGTTGAGAAAACATAGCCTTTCATTCATAAATTCAGAAACCTTTGTAATGGAGAGAGGAGAACCAGCAACAATGATCAACTGATTACAGTACTATTAGGAAATACTTTTTAAAAAATAACAGCTGAAGAAGCAAGCCCCCAGAAGGCAGTAGAACAGCAGTTTTAGCATCAAGTTCAATGTGGCTTGGTGTTTGACTATTTAACAGTTTGATTATCAGTTAGAAAAATGGTGAGGTATTAGGCATAGTGAAACCCCTATGTGTGACATCAAGGAGTAGCACGACTCACTGTGGCAGCATACCTTTGGGAAAGTCCCCCTTTCTCGCTCTTTCTGTTCTTCTTTCTCTTCTTGTGCTCCCAATTTGCTTGAATACAATAGAGTCGGGGTTTTACAGCCAGCCCTAATTTTCCCAGAAGGTGCAGCTTTTAAAAAGCAGCACAGGTTGTTTTACTCAGGACCATAAAAATGGACTTGCACTCCAGTGCGACCATCTAAAAGATGGATGAAACAATTTCATTAAAATAAAAATATTCTACCTGTTCCCATCCCCCAGCAAAGTTGCAGCCAAAGCCAGAACTAAACCCTAATCTAGCCTTTATTAAAGTGGAGAAAAATCAACTTCCTTTTATTCCCCCATTCATTTTCTGCTGCTGTGATTTTCTGAATTTCAGGCAAGCCCGTGACTGAAAGCTGCAGGGCCAAAAGGGGCTGGATGTGCCATATTCCTGGCCCAAATGGAAGCAGGAAATACTAAACATCTTGCATGGAAGCCTGTTCTCATCAGGTTTATAGCCCAGCTTTTTCCATCAAAAGCAGTGAGGATGGTACAGACAGAGTTCAGAAATGCATCCAAGCATATGGGAGTATATCTACACTAATCCTCCTTTTGAGCTTAATCCAGCACTAAATCAGAGCCACACCGGAGAGAGGAATAATGCAATAACTTGTGGAAAAAGCATGGCTCCTCTCTATTAGGAGGGGGAAAATTAAACAACATGACTCACTTTTCTCCTTAAAAACTGTAGGAGGAATGCTAACAGCACAAAGCATGGCAAAGGCTGGAAAATCCAAAAGTGAGGTATCACCTTAACTTGCCTGCCCTGTGGCTGGACGCCCCTGTGCACTGCAGGCTACACGTGCAGAGCAGTCATCACTGGGACAGCACTGGCAGCTTTGGAAGAGTAACACGATAACTGCATGGGCAGCAAAACTCACCTGTGAGGCTGTGAAAACACCTTTTTGCAGGATTAACCCACACCATGCTCACAGCACTGTGGATGCAGCTACTGCCTCAAGATGTCCCCTGAAAGCATCACTGCCAGAGTTAAGGGGAGGAAGGGGTGCGCGGTCTTATTTTCCCGGCCAGAACACAGGGCGCTCTGTCTGAAGGAGGAAAAGGGCTTCGCTGAGCTCATCGGAGGACAAGAGGGCCCTATGGCTGTGGCAAGGCCCGAAGGGTGTGCCATCGGCGCTGGCTCGGACGTGGGAGCAGAACAGGCTGTGCAGTGACACCCCGCTCGCCGTCACGAGCTCTGGCCTCACCTACTGAAAGCAAAAACAACAGAAAAATCTGCAAGACGAGATCTGCACCAAGTGCTTGAGACAGTCTAGCAGCAGCAGTACCGTGTGCTGACTGGGGCTCGAGCCCTTCATCATTTTTTCCCTATTCCCAAAGCAAAAAGAGAGCTTTTTCTAACAAGTGCAACCATGCTCCACAGCCTGCAAATGCCACTCCTCCCTGGACCTCAGACAGGGGACAGAAACAAAGATTTTCAACTGAGCTTTTTGCGGGAGTGCTGATAGGTTTGGGAGCTTAAAAAGAGCTGTCAGCTGACAAAACGAGGTGGGCAGTTAAGGGTACAAGTTAGGAGAGGGTTTGGTTAACAACCAACTACAGGAAAAAAGAAGTTCAGCTCCACACACACAAGGACGTACATGTGCAGAGCCAACCTACCACACAGGCAGACAGCCTATTGTTTCCATGCACAAAAATCCTCAAATTTCTTGATCATGTTTATCGCCTTTTCCTGATTAAAACTGGAATAAAGAGTATTTGCCTCTTTTCTTAAAGAAAGAAATCAGTATATGACTTGGTGGAAAACCCTCTAAAACATCCAGTTCTTCAAAATTACTGACCAGAATCTCATCTGGCATAACTCAGCCTCGCTATGTTGACATCTACAAAGCAGAGCATCTTTACCCCAGCTTAAGATCTGCCCCCATATGCTGTTTCTTTAGAACAACTTGTTTTCCCCCCTCCCTTTTTTTTTTTCGCAATATGCATCTGGTTTAAGGTGACTTTTCCTTTCCCAGCATATGGAGCTGAATGATTATGACGATTGACCTTTATTTTAAATCACAGCCTATTAAATGGAAAAATAAATGCTAATATGTTGATATGGTTTACTTCTGAATGAATTATTGATATGAATGAGTAGTTGCAGCTATCATAATTACTGTTTATTAAATAAATATATTTTGAATTAGAGACCCTTGATTAAGAAATCATATTTTTGTCTGAAAATTGTTTCCCTGCTGCTAGTATAAGAAATACCTCGCATTACTCTAAATAATAATAATAGAAAAAGAAGGTTGGTGAAATTATTCTATTTTTTATCTTTTCCTTTACTCTGTGAACTTGGCAGCGCTTTGTGCATATTCCCTTTCACTGCTTCTCCTCTCTAATCAGTTAAGTGAGGCTCTTTCCCCTCTGTTGTTTATGTGGATCTGTCACATAGCACCTAGAGACACAAAAAAACATTTTAAATAGGAAAATGCAAAACACAAAAACTAAAGGATTGAGGATCAGATACCTGAAACTCCTCTCAACATTTTCTTTCAAGCTGAGCACGTTTCATATTAATGGTGTCTCTTTAACATAAATAATGATCTAATGAAATAAATATGAAATAGAAAGAATCATAAAAAGAATTTTACATTTAAGAATGCCATCTGTGTAACACTTAGCCTAACAATGAAACCATTTCAGCGCCAAAACAGCTCGCTCGGCTTCCAGCACAAGTTACAGGAGAGTGTAACAGTTTTGCAGAACAGCATAAAAGTCTGAGTTCAATCGCAGAAGGAACACCTGGGCTCAAATTCACTGCGGTTCACAGAGACAATGAATCTCGCACGTGAGTTTTGAACTGCTAATGTCTCCACCTCGAGTCATCACGAATTTTTCATGCGGCTGCCGATTTTTATCACAAGGAAATTTAGATATCAGAGGAGAAGATTTTTGCGGGTCAGGGTGAGAGCATCTTGCGACAGCTATTACACCCATGCTCTGCTTCCCCACTGTGCAAAACTGGCCGGCAGTCCAGAGTCAGCTTTGTCTGACTGAGGAGCACAAGGTTCAGAAATGAGACCCCTTTTAGTATATCTATTTATTTAGTATCTAGCTACTATATGTAGCTAGAAAAGTTCTCCCCATAAAGCACCTACCACTTAACACCAGACCCAATGTCAGCTTCCTAAGCCATAGGGTTGTCCGGGCAAGACCTGTGTCACAGGATGGACGGGCAGTTTCCTGAACTGGGAAGCCAAGCTCTTCTGTGTGCAAAGTGGCACAGCAGAGCCATGCTGAACACAATGGAGATTGTTTGTTTATACCAGCCAAAAAGACGGGAACATATTTGTTTTGAGCGAGCTGTGTTAGAATACATATTGTTTTATATGCCCAGGCCTCATTACACCATGCTAGTCTTCAGTATGGATCAGATCCTAAAACTGCTCGACATACTGAAATAAATGTGAGCTCTACCCACAGAACATCTCCAGACTTAGGCCTCATGTCTATCAATGTCATCTCAAACAAACAAATGTTCAAAAAAGAAAAACAACAAAAGTATCTTAGAGACAGTGGAGGATGCTCACGTGCGGTAGATGCCATTCAAAGGGGTGCTGAGGAATTACTTGGAGAGAGAGAAATCCACGAAACAAGACTGGAGAACAGAGTGGGCCTGAAAGAAAATGAGAGATAATTAAGGTTCACTGAAAGAAATATGACTTGTACCAGTCAGGTTTGTATTTTAGAAGTTATTCTGAAACCGAGAGGAAATTCTTCCTTCACATCAGCGATGCGGCCACATTAACATCTCCCCAGGCAAAGGTGGCCGCAGCCCGTATTTTGCTTGAAGATATAATCACGAGAGCATCCACAGAGGAAGAGTTAAAGCACTGTTCAATAAACAACCTGAAGTGCTGGATGCTGTATTCATATAAGGGAAAGTATGAGCCAACGAAGAGAGACATTCAGCTGCAATCAAAGAGGATCTGAGCCTAACTGAGCACTCACATGACAGTTGGGATCATTTCGGATCCCTTCCAATGAAGATAAAATAGCATCAAAAGCAGGAAGGCTTTTTTTCTTTCTTTCAAGGATGAAAACACAACATCATTAGTCAAATTTACTCTGAACTTCCACCTCCTCATGTTGATTTGTACTCAGGTTGAGTAAACATATCTTTCCATCAAGGTAAATAAATGTAAAAGCCTATCAGTAACTTAATTGCTTAACGAAGGATGCAGTGTGGGGTGTAACACTGTTTTTGACTATACTGTTGAAGTTACCGACCTCTCAAAAACACCTATTACACAGCTTGGCAGTAAAAAAATCTCTTCCTTCTTGAGCATTTTCTTATAAAATTTCAACCATTTTCCAATCATTCTTTCTTAGTGTTGGGGAGGGGGTGGAAACCTCTGGGGACAATTTTCCAGGTGGACCAATGTAAAATGGAGTTTATTCATTTGAGACGCTGTCCTTTGTGGGCCTGCATGCCAAGAGAAATTAAGCTGGAGAGAAGCAGGGAGTCCACAGTAAGGGCAGAAGTTACACAGCTTGGGGGAAATATCTCCAAATGAAAATGGCCACGGTACTGATTGGGACCATTCTCTGGGGCGGATGGGCGGCTCAGCCCGCGGATGTCAGGCAGGAGCCTGATCTCGGATGCGTAGCACACACCTAGGACATCTGGGAATGTGCCCTTCTCTGTCCTAGCACACCTACTAACCTGGATTGAGAGGACCCGCAGGAGAAAGCCATTGTTCCAGTTAAAATCAAGCCATTTAATAGAGGTGCCGGCAAAATCAGCTCTCCAGTGAGAGGACAGCGAGGGAGGAGGGTATGCCACACATTTGAGACTGAAATCTGGCTCGCAGTGGGCAGGCAGGCAGAGTGCAGAGGCACAGCTGCCAGCCTGACGTGATGGATCAGAAAAGCTACTAAGGAGCTGCAAGAGTCCAGGCAATTGAAGTAAAGCAAAACATGAAAAGGCAATAGGTCAGCCCATCTTTACAATCTATCAATTAAGGAATCATCCACTTCCAAAGGTGTACGGTGCCCTGAGCAGTAGACATCCCGGCACACGATCGTTACCTTGATGGAGGGACAGGCTTACCAACAGGAATTAATAATAATAATTAATAGGAGCGCTAATAATTTTGGATAGGTTGCTCCGTAGTGAATCCCTCTGAGGAAATAACATGGTTGGGGATTTTGGCTTAATTCTATAGTCCCATATCAGCTTTACTCAGCCTGCTGGAAAACAAAGGTGTGTTCAAATTTGTCCATTACGTGGGAGGCTTTCGCCAAAACCTCACCCTCCTTCAGTTAGTCAGCAGTGGTGAGTGCCGCAGAGTCGGCTTCAGCTGCTTTCCCCAAAACCCCGAAGCTTTCAGAAACATTCATTTCTGCTAGCATCACTCAACAGCTCATTGTTAGGATTTGTTCTCACTGGCATGCATGAACTGAGACTGATGTATGGGGCAACCCAGAGTGACAGCCTTCAACCCCAAAAGTGGATACCTGCTTCCCTTGGAGTTCAGGGACTCACACTTGGCTCAGAGGATATACGCAAGAATTATCTTTCCCCTCTCATTTGCTTGTGTTAAGCCTAAGCGCGTTCATCCAAATTAGCAATCAGGCAAACCATGCATGCAGAAATCTGCACTTGTACAAACTGTGCGTTTCTTTTGTAACATTCCAAGATTAAATATCTTGATAAAAGATGAAAACCCTTTAACAAATCTTCCCCTAGAGAAAAGTAACATTTTTTTTATTCCATTTACTGTCAAATGACATAAAGAAAGTATAGCTGAACACAGTCCTATAGGTTGATTTGTTGCTTTAAATAATGTCACTAACATCCAGATATCAATGTGATGGTGCAGGAAAAAAAAAGTTCACATTGAGCTAGATTCAATTACAGACCTAGAAATTGAAATTAAGTCTGATGCTACATGCTTAATTCATGTTTGTGTGACTGAGAAAGGGAGTATCTGGTTTACCTTGAATTTCCTGTCCTAGTGTGGTGAAAACATGACCCATCACATTAATTAAAAAATAGTTTTCAAATGTAGCTTAAGTGGTATTGCACTGGCAGGAGGAGACAAACACTTTTTTGTCCTCAACATGTTATGTGATATAAAGGAAGCTGTTCGATGGTTTTTTTTTCTCAATTCCTAGGTAGGTCGTACACTTCTAATTGAAGAATCGGAAAAAATAAGATGACCTTTCACAATGAGAAGCCAAAGATCTTTCTTTAACAAAGAAAAGCAGCATTTGCCCCTTGAAACCCATAATCCTTTTCTGACCACATAGTTTGAAACAGGTGCATATAAGCAATTGCCGCACATGTTACGCCAGTCTATACTTACCTCATTTGGGTATCAGAACATACCATACTGTATGGTATGTTCATGTTTGATACCCCAAAATACTACATCATATCAGTGGATTTTCAGCCAGCACACATTTGACTACTGATTTCACATATGGGGCTGGGTCTAACTTTTCTCCTAATATGGTGATGGCACAGGCACTATTTAAATGATTCCTGAGCCTTGTAAATATACACCAGATGTATCTTTTGTAAATGTTACATTTTTCAACATCTCAGCATTTGTGAATAGTTGAAAGCGGTGCCAGCCATGCTTTAATGGGGCACAGAAGCGTACTGCATTCAAAGAAATGGCACACCATTGCAATAGTCAAAATTACAAGTGCTGTCAAAAAGCTACATTTTAGCTTTATTGATTAGCACCAGGTAACGCAGTGCTCCGCATCACACCCTCATACATGCCTGTTTCAGCTGATATTTCCCTGTGTGTGGGTACACAGAGAGGGATGTGAAGCTCCCAGGGCTGCCCGGGGAAGGCGGAGGGCAGAGCCCTGGAGCACCAGATGTGCCCCCGTAGCCACCCCAGATAGCCAGAGATGGAGCAGGAAGGGGTGCGGGGGCTGATGCTCCCACAGCCATGGTTACCACCCATTGCCAAGAGGCAACCACAAGGATGTGCCCACCTTCCTAGGGCCAGGGAGGAAGCAGAGCACACCTTTCCCACTGGCACTGGTGCTGTTTGAGGCTATGATATTTTTTTCCTGCAGCTTGGGCTCCTGTTGCTTGGTCCTTCCTCGTTGCAGAGGTAACTCAGCGTGGGGAGAGGCACCTCCTGCTGGGGACCTCTCCTGGAGTGCAAGGTGAACTCATTCAGCTGTAAGAAGCAGCCATCTCCTGGCCTTTCCTGGATCCCTTTTTTCCCCCCGAGCTTTTCCTTGTTCCCAGGAGCATGTGTGTTAGAGGCTATGGCAAATGTCCACTCCGCACTTTCTCCCTCCTGGCACTTGCCTTACCCATCGCCACCACATCCCAGCTGCCCCAACGGTCTCCTTGTTAGCAGCAGGCAGTAAAAGGAGCCCTCAGAAAATCAGCCATCACATTTGCCTGAAAATGCACTTCTCCTTTGCAGGATTTGCCTCCCAGCTGTCCCACAGATAAGAGGAAAGGCCTTTATAATGTTGCACTGTTACTATTATTCGCAAGGCAGAGTGCTTTTGCTCTGTGAATTTCATGCTGGAGTTGCAGCGCGCGCCTCAGTCCAGCAAATCAGCTAAAATCAGAGCTAGGTGACACATGACAATAAACTTAGAGGGAATGGACTAGATGTAATGCCCCACTACAAGTATTATTTCCAAGTTCACAGGCTTGCAAATTAAAATGTCCCTGGATCACTGCCATAAGAAAGAACATTAAAAATCAGGGGGAAGAGGTCTGGGCATCTGTTAGAAGCATCTAATATATACCAAATGTGTATGCTGAGCTTCTTAGATATATGTGTCGCTGAAATATACCCTACGACTAATGTAAAAGCAGAAATATTTTAATTGTATTTTTCCATTTGATATTCAAATGAAAAAAATATATCTTATTAAACACAACACTTGGCTTTGCTATTTTAATAAAAAATAAGTTGTTGAGGGAAAGAAAAGCAAAACTACGGATTCCTTTCCTTATGATGATCAAATGAGCCTTTCATGTTTGTATCTTATACTTCACTTTTTAGCATTTTGAGGCAAATAGCAGATATCAAAACTTAGTAAATAATCAAAGACTTATTCAGTTTTTCCAAACTGTCATGCTGCTTATCTTGTAATAACTGATCTCTTAGGTAGCATAAGCTATTTAATTGCTACTGAAGATTATTTGAATGAAAAAAGAGACGACATTCTCCCTTACCCCTCAAAAAGACAAAACTATATTCTTCAAAAAGACACATGCCGACAGATAGATTCTGATCTCTTCGACGCACACACAAGTGCAGTAGCTAATTTTACAAGATTTGATAGGAGCTGCGTATCTGAGATTACACCCTGTCCTCCTGACTGCACATTCCACATGGAAAATGGCTTAATTTGGAAATAAATTTTGTTGCTGATAAATCCAGACTCTGTAGTCTCTGGGCATCAGAATAACCAAACCTATTAAATTATTTTAAAAAGCAGCTAAGTATGCACAGCTACTGTATTTTAAAGGGACCTTTTACAGTGTTGGCAAAGTGCGTATTCATGTATCCCCCCTGACATGATAGACTGTAATGGCTTCGGTCTGTCATGTCAACCATCTGCATATTAAACAGTCCCTAAGTACACATTGACACAGCAGACCCTAATAGCTCTGAAGCCGTAACAATCTATTGAGTCAATAATATGCATGTTAAAGAGCATCTCCTGTAGTTCCATCAATATCTTTTATCTTTTCCTTAATTTGTATCTTCTCTTTATATGTGTATTTGGAGTTAAGGTTTTAGGAACCTTTATCCTCTAATGTGCTGCCGCAGATGTGAAACATGTGGCACAGAGAGGCATACGCAGTAGCAAAATCCTCCCCTAGTATCTGGGCCAGGTCTTAAAACGAGGACTGTAATATTTTTACGCCCGCAGTACACATTCTTCTAGATAAGGTGGAAATAGCCCCTTTTTTCTGCTGGGCTGGATCCGGTGCTCGTGAAAAGCCCAGGAAAGATTCCTGATGATTTCACAGGCTTTGGATGGAGCCCAGTGTGATGCTACTCATTTCCTATTACACATTTCCTTCTAATTAAATGAAATAGGTCACAAGGGGGAAATGAAACAAAAGACAAATGTATTTACTTACAGTAATATCAACCCCCAAAAAAGACAGTCAGAAACAAGAGAAAAGATAATATAAAATACACTGTCTTTTCATTAACTTGAAATTACATCTGGTACCACAGTCTTAATTCATTCCTGTGTGGTCCGAGATCTTTTGTACCGTGGAAGAGGGAGATTGTTACTTAAGCATAAGAAAATGGTGACTTAACTTCCTTTGTCTAAATAACCACAGAGAAAAAGCTTAATTTGCTTTTCCTCAACTTCACGTCACCATACTGTGGTGTGATCCTCTCACACCCTGATCACAGGACTTTTCCATCTTCTTCCACTCCTCTCGCTTTCTGTAAGCACCACGAGTTGGCTCGCACTTTTAAAAGTGAAACCAAAATACAGTTTGTGTTTCCAAAAGGCAGACCCAGGGACGGGGAGGCCACTTGACCCTATCGGCAGATCTTACTGGCGTGAATTCCCTTCTCCACTAATTTGACACCAAAGTGTCTTTGAAGCACATCTGGATTTATTCCAGAGTATTCTTGATCAACTTTCATGCCAGTGAGGGCAGAATCGTGGTAGTCTCCCTGTTGCTTTCCAGGAGCATGCGATTCATCCTCCCTCTGCCTTGCACCATTTCATGCCCCCAGGCACACCAGACCAGATCATCTACTTCTGTGCCTCACTTCAGCACAGCATTTCCTGACTGCACGACAAGCACTGAAGGCACCTGCCCCCTATTAAGTCCACAGCAACTTTCTTCTTGTAGCCACCAGGCTTTTCTTCCCAGTGCAATGGCAGGGACGTCGATCAGATGCCCACACGCAGGCCCAAGGATTTGCCCAACCATGAGGCAGGTCCTCAAAGCCTCAGAGTAGTGCATCCACTTCATCCTATGTGCCACCGTGTGTGTTATCAGGACAGGACTTTCTAAACAGTGAGTAATGCAGAGCACACACAGCCACAATATTCACTATTTGAGCTTATCCACTGAAGATGTAGCAAGCAGGTTTAGTTTGGGGCAGGAGATGTTTTTTCTAAATTAAAAATGCTATTGAAAAAATCAAAGCAAATTAACAAAAGCTATAGGACAGGCTCTGTAAAAAAAAGATAAAAGCAAAAGTCACTGAAAGTCCTGCTATCTACATTGCCAGTATTTCCTTTTGCTGAGGGAGTCAGCCCAAGGGGACCTCTGGAAGGGCTCATTCCTGAGGGAAACAGTTCATTGCCAGCTCCCTTGTGTGACGTAGCAGTTCATCACCAAATAACAGATGAAACGCGCTCCTCTTTCTGCAACATTACGGGTACAACCTTTCCCATTTGAGGAAAATGTGTCCTCCCTGGGCTTGCTGCAGGAGCTGTCCTTTACTACTCACTCTAGTCAACCCTGGTACTTGCTGTGTAGCAGCCCAACAGCTGGGGCCAGTCCAGCCCTGGTGAAAGTAGGAATGTCACACAGCAATGACACAGCAGCTCTGGATCATATATAACAACTGCTTGCTCGCCTGGCTCTCCTCTTTGCACTTAACGAGCCCTCTAGGCTTCCCTGTACTTACCAGAGTTACCAGGCAATGGCAAAGAAGGACAGAAGGAGGGCTGCTGGCCACAGAGCCAGAAAGAGTCCTTTAATGCAAATCCTCTGCACCGAGGATGACTGGGTTGGGTAACGCTCGCTCCAGGCAGCCACCACTTCCAGGAATTGTTCCACTGATTTATGAGGAGAGGTCGCCCAGCCCAACCCCTCATTAGAACAACTGATACCTGTCACCACGCGAAATAAAAGTCACTAACCTCGGTCAGTAAATGAGCCAGATATGTAAGGGCAATGAAAAGGGGGGGCGAGTGAAAGAAACAGGGTACCGTAGGTGGGGTGCTCCATTTTCCCACAGCAACCACCTTGTGCATGCTGTGAGTGCAAGGTGGGCTCTCCAAGAAGGGCCTGGTTTCCTCGCCCCTCTCCTGTGCAAGCCTGTCCCATGCCCAGCAGCAGCTGAGCCTGCCCCAAGCTGGCCTGATCCTGAGCCCACCAAAGTCAATGGAAAGATTCCCAATGACTTCAGTGACAAGAGCTCCGTACCCTCAGGCAAACGTGGGAGAGCAAAATTTGGGCAGGGCTACAATTTCACTGTCTGTGTGCATAGGATGTCTCCTTTCCCACACGGAGGAACGCTGGCCACCCTTCCCACTTTTTTGGTTCTCAGTGTTCAACACTGCACCTGGAGTTATCTCCCATTTACCAGGGAACTGATTTAAGTGTCTGACTCAGTCACATATGTTTGGCTCCCTTATCCAGAGTAAGATTTGGCCTACTAGCTGTGAAAACAGCTTATATCACATGTGCTGCAAAGCCTAGCCAGAACAGGCTGAATAAAGGATGAAGTTTAATCATGGAAATGTTGACCTACAAATAGAGAACAAAATGTTAAACCACATGGTATAGGGTGCTGCACGCCCCAAATATCAAGGAGAGGAAAGAAGAATTGAACACATTTGGAAAGTAAAGCTTACTGTTTGGGGTTTGGGTTTTTTTTTTCTTTTTCTTTCTGCAGATTCGAAGAGTCAGACCCACACTGTTCCCGCTCACGATGACACCCTGGCATCTGAAGAACAACATGACACCCACCACAAAATGCTGCTGTTGGCTGGCGCCGTCTAAAGCGGTGAGGTTTGGTGAGGGAGGTAAGACTGCCAAAGGAAGGCAAGTGGGGGTGTCACAGCAAGTGGGACCCGGCCACCAGCATGACTTGAGCCTAAAGGACCTGTACAAACCAGGGAGAGGTAAACATAATGGGGATGAACCCCCCTTTCACCCCACGTCCTTGAAAACTAGCCGTGGGCTACCTCTAATGGCTGGGGGGGGGGGGTTGTCATTATTTTCACACCACCTTTCAGCTGGGACGTTCTCACCTTTATGGATTTCACACAAAGAAGGGCAGCTTTTCTGGCAAAGAATCTGTTTCCATTTTTAATCACAGCCATCACACAAACAGTTCATCTCACAGGATGTGAAAACTTTCTCATAGGCTTTATTTAACATCATTTCGGGGGGGGGGTTGCAAAAGACAAAGAAGAATTTTTTAAAATCAGCAATCGTCTTGCTTTCAGTAACTCACGGGCTTTGTCTTTAGGTACCCTGCATTTTAGACAAACGTAGTTAACAGCAGCCGGCCAGACCTTACTGACTGACAACTGTTTCTTTACAGGATTTCTATGTGCCAAGGAGCTGGACAGTAATACCCATTTGGTATTCATGGAAAGTACTTGCAGAACAATAATGACAATAATTGCTTCTGATTCTTGTGTTTACAACACTGCCAAAGTATCATTAGAGCCTTATTTATAGATAATAATGCTTATTAATCACACATATTTGAATTTTGGAATGTATTAGATTAATATTCTTTTGTAACTTGGTTGTGTACTAATGCTATGAAAAGCACTTTCTGAATGCAGCCCACTGGGAAGTGCTCGCCTCGGAAAAGTAAAAGCATCCAAGCCATCTGCAGGTGAGGGACAAAGGGTGTACCTCTGCCTTCACAGGCAAACACCAGAGCCGGACATGCAATTCCCAAAAGCAGCAACTTTGAACTAAAATCGGGGGCAGGCTCCTGAAAAAAAATACCGCGAAAGGTGTGATAGTAGTGTCACGCTTGAGCTTGCTTTTGAATGCTCTGTGAAAGGGTTTGCTTTTTACTGCTGTATAAAGAAACTGTTTTTGGGGGCGTGAGGAAGAGGTCCATCTACCACCTCACTCTTTAACAGCCCTTTCGACTCCATGGGCAAGTTTAGCCTGGACCTCAGGATTCCTCATCATTTGAGAGGTCGGTAATGAGAAATATAGTACAAAAATCACTCCTAATTTTGGTTATTAAATAATTCCAGCTTTCCTATACCAGTGTCTGCTGCAATTCAATAGCATGATAGAAGGAAAATGGATTTTTAAAAATGACAGTTACAACAAGCAAAAATGTCACCCAAATCTAAATATCAACTGCCATATATTCATATTCTCCTTTGTCTCCCTGTAGCCCATTACAATGCTGAAAAATACACCAAAGCAACTGCAGTACCAAACTCTCCAATTTTTGGTGTGTGGCCAGCTCCATAAATTTGCATTTAAACAAATAAAATCCAGAACAGTGTAGTATGTCTTTTTTTTTTCTTTTCTTTTTTTTGTCCCTGAGATGGTTCTTCAAGCAAATTTAAAGAGGCTCTGTCAGTTTAGGGACCACATTTCCGTCTGCTTTTTTTTTTTTCCCTTTTTACCCACTGCTGATGTAATGTAATTACTATAAACACCAGAAATTAGAGAAACCGGGAAGGGGTGGGAGGTGTTGTATTTTATTCTGTGTGTCCATTTTGTGGGTTTTATGGCGCTCCCTGTGCAGTCAGGATAACCTGTTCCTCAGTGTCACAGCCCCCATTGTCTCCAGGGATCCTTCACAGTGGCAGAAAAAAGAAATAATTAAAACGCAGAAGCTTTAAATTGTGAAGAACACTTGTGGCTTTACTGCAACTCCCCCAACCTGCCCCTAGCCGATAGATTTTAAAAGATGAAATTGCAAAGTGATGGTGCCCCTTTAAACTGTGTTTCACCCATTAATATTCCAGCGTGCTTTGCTTACTGTGTTTATAAAATGCCAGTATTGAGGTTTCCCAGGAATTTCAAACCTATCAAGACAGCCGGTGCTGAGCACAGCCCAATCATTTCTAGACGAAACCAGGATTTCAAATAAAATAAAAACCTAGCAGCACGGTTAGAGATGAAACCAAAGACAGAAGTTGGGTCCGGGATGCAGAGGGGAGCCCCATCCTTATGGGTTTGGTGAATCAAAGAGGGGCACCGCTCCCGCCCTGAGGACCCCAGCTCCTGTCGGGGGATGTGGGGCCAGCTTTTACTGGGAGGAGGGTCATGGCTTCACCCATCACTTGCAGACAAAGAAATTATCCCTGGAGTATGGGCACTGGGGGTGCGCAGAGCTTTGGATTGGGCCCCTTCCCCACTTCCTGCTCAACACCGTCCAGCCAAAATTGATCCCAAAAACTGATGGCGCTACACTGAGGGGACTTTGGCTGATAACCAGTCGTGGTTTTCAGCTCTCCTGCTTGTTCTCGTCTGAAAAGGTGCTCATAACCCCAGGTGCACGCAACTTGCTGTGGGGTTCACCAGCACAGAGGCACCCCCAGCATATTCTCTTCTCCCCAGCCATTGACTGCCTCTCAGAAACATTTGCTACATTTTCCTTATGTTTCAGCACGTCACGGTGCAGAAAGCTGTCCCTCTAACAGGTCTTTAAAATTTACATCTTATTCTTTCCTAACAGTAGTAAGAAATAGCTGGAAGAGTTCAGTACTAAGGTCCTAATTTCAGGAAAACATCAGCATTTAGAATCATAATTCACCCTATGCAGATTCCAGACTTCTTATTTTCTTAATTGAGTAATAAACAATAATTTCTATTACTGGTGTCTGGCTTTTTCAGGGCAGCAGTGATTTAATTGTTTCTCCCACCTCTCGGAAGGAAAAGGCAAAGCAAACAGTTATTGCATGGGGAAAGGTGGGTTTGTGCTTTATATCCATAGGGCTGATGCTAAGCCTATACAAACATAAGACCAGAAATTTCCAGGGATAGCATTTTACCAATTTTTTTTTCAGCCGTAGATACCAGAAGTCAGATTTCTATGTCCACGTCTGACTTTCTACAGAAAAGTGGCCACTTCTTTTTTTAAAAATACTGAATTTTCACAGTTCTTGCTGAAATCAAATGAAGGGATAAATGCCCAATGCCCTTGAAAAACAATCCCTTTCCTGCAATACCCTTTTCCTGTGACTGTGTGAACCCCCAGTACGAAAAAGCTGGCCCTCCTGCACAAAATAAGTAGATGAATGACCCTACAAACACTGCTCACATGCCCCAGCAATTTCAGCACATGAGTGAGAGTAGGCAAAATCAGGTCTCAAACAAAACCCGAGCAACAAACAGCAAAACCACCTTCCTAACGTTAAGTGGGGTTGCTACAGGTTATGTTTTTGGATTTGTAGATATGGGATATGAAAATCAAGAGAGGAAAGTTTTGACTGACTTGTTCACTAGGCGTATCTCAGTGGTCACAAAACATTAAAAATGACCATTCATCTCGAAAAGACCTAAACACAGAGAGAGTTTGAAAAGTGCCTTTTTGCTGTGTCATTTCATTTGCTATACCTCTCACTAGAGCAGTATTATTCTGTTTGTATTTAGTGTTGTTTTTATTGTCAAATAGTTATTCCTTCTGCTATCAGATTGCATGATTATTGTGTATTTATCCCTCCAGATACATATCATGAACATTTCTTTCCCTTAGTTTTATATCATTTATAGCTACTAAAATTTGGAATTTGTAGTTTCACATCGTCTTCATACAACTGTGAGATACAAGCAGGAATAAAAATAAAACGTACCTTTTCATCAAGTAGTCTGCTAACCAAAAGGAGAAAAAAATAATCTTTGCATGTTTCTAAATAGTCCTGTAGGAGTCATACACTTTTACTACGTGCTATATATCGTATAGTTTCTCCCTCTGTTATGACATCTCCGATTACTTAAAAAAAAAACTTTCAAAAACGTTAAGGCACAAACCTTTGTATGGAGTACTTTTAGTATGCTTTTTGTTCTGACAAGATTAATAATTATCCTATAAGCATGACACAGTGTTTTAAAATGTTGTTTCTGTTACGAGTTAGCATTGTGCATATGGGTATAAATGTGGAAAGGTTATTTCACAGCAGAGAAATGCATATTTAAACAAATTGTGATAAAATGGTAAAACTCTTTGAAAAAGGAAAGCTTTTTTTTTTTCCCCATCACAGTTATTCTGAATTTGAAATATCTGTAGAAAGTTTCTGGAGGGCACTGGGCATTTTTAATGAGAACACGAGCTACTGAAATTAATGGGACGTAACTGGGGGAAACATAGCAAACGTCCCAGGGCTTTGGGCAAAAGCAGCCAGAAAGAGATCTGCTGTGTGGTGGGTGACAGGCGTGTCCCCTCCCCACCACCAACAACCTGCCTTCTTCTGTGGCACCTGCGACCAGCTCCTGGCGGGAGCCAGGTTATGGACTAACCAGACTTTTGCTGTCCTCCAACAAGACAGCTCCTAAGTCGCTGTTTCCAGACCGTGCAGCTGCCCTTTTCACGTAGCTCATACGCGGCCGGTGCTTTCCACCACTGCAAAGACACCTCTTTTTGCCCAACTGTTCAGAATGCCCAGTCATATGCAGCCTATGTACCATATGTAGTGACTGCAGTTATTGACGGCCTGGTTCACCAGAGCCAAAGTGGGTCGGATCTAACCCTTGGATGGCTTCGGCGTAAGGGCAAGGCCAATGTGGCCCTCAGACCTAACTCCGTCCACATCCAATACATGCAAAAATAATCCCTCCGTTGATATGAAGGTCCAATGGAGATAGAGCAGGGAGTGGAGCGAGGGCCGGATCCTGCTCATTCCAATGAGACAAAACCCCTGGTGGCTTCAGTGAACGGGATAAGGAGGTTTTGGCCCATCTTGAGGAGCACAAGGTTTGGCTTCCAGAGGCTGAGCTGTACCTGCTCGTTAGAGCAGCGCGGTGAAGCGCTGCAGTCAATCGAGCTCGTACCAAGGAGAGGACCGAGGGCTACGCTTTCTCCCCACTAAAACCAACAGCAAGGCAGGCGGTGGCACCACAATTTGCCCCCGAGCTGAAGTGCAGGGATTCAACTCTGCCACACTCCCTATTAACTTTCCTTGCAGGAGTAATTTTTAAATAACGTAACACCAAGTGCCAGAGGGCTCACTTTTTACGACATCAAGCCAAATCGTATCAACTCCCATTCTAAATTTAAAATACGATTGCATTACTCGACTTCATACTTTTTATAAAGGTCCCGCTGTGGTGCGGTTTCACGAGGTATAAAAGCCCGTGCAGGTATTATGGGCCATATCAGTTCATTTCATCTCATTAATCAGCTACTTAAATATGTTTTCCTTTGCAACGCAGTTGAAAAATAAAACAAATGTTCTTTTTCATCATTTCCCAAATTAAATTCATATTCCATAATGACCATATTTCATGTGCAAAATCACAAAATATGCTTACTACCTGACTTCACTTCTTTAGTGAATTGCTTCATTTGTAAAATGTTGCATATAAAATTGGAACCTAAAATGAATTACTTGTTTTTTCTTGATATGAAACCGTGTTTAAGTTCACAGCAATTTTAAATATGATACATTTAAAATATTAATATTTCCCATATATTATTCACTGACTTTCAGGTTTCATCTCAAGTTAGTGGCACTTCATATTTCAAAGGAAGAAGCATTTCTTTTTTTCCAGTACTAATGTTCTATTAATTCACTTTGTAATATCACTGTGGTTCAGACAAATGAAATTGCACTAAATTGCTTATGCCAAGAATCATGCTAAAGTTGTTGGCATTATACAAAATTCCATTTTCCGTTACTATTTTGTAAGTTTTTTATCTCAGCGGCATCTTTTTAGGCATAATTCATAGCCCTGTTTAGTTAGTTCTAGAAGGACAAATATATGCACAAATATTTTTATGCTGAGATGGGGGTGTATGTAGATATTTACAGTAAAGTCTGTAACTTAAGTGACTTTTGCAAGGCACCAGATGCAAACTCCCATTGAACTACCTTAACAGCTTTTCCTTTATGAACATTTTTTATTTTGGGTCGTTTTCTCTTCCAGCATGAGTTTCATCACACACGTGTATAAACACGCACGTACGAGCACACATACATTTGTGAAAAATAAATTTGTGTGCGTGTAGAAATACTTCAAATGCCTCATATGCATATTATGCAACATATGCCATTCGTGTAATTGTTATATATATAAATAAAATCCATTTTATGTATATGAATAAAATATGTGAAGGAAGTCCTTAAAGGACTTTTAAAGGCCTAAATGTAGGCAGATTCTTCATCGCATCCAAAGAACTGAAAGAACTGTGGATATAAACCAGAATCCTTTTATATGGCCATGTATCTTTTATAATCTTTCCATAAAGTCCACATGGCCACATAACTATTTCCAGAGGCGTGGATGGAGTTATACCTGGGCAGGCTGAAAATCTTTAATGAGTAAAGCAGCATCTAATCCTATGAAATGCCTTTCAGGAGCGAAATAACTACAAAGTGCTGGAGCAAGGGTAGCAAACAGCAGTAAAATCACCTGTAAATAGATGTAAGGAACTATAAATATACCTCAGTATTTCTATAGCCGACTTTCTCTGACTGTCATCAAAATCAGATGTTCAGGAGCTAGAAATCCAACTCCGAGGAACGCAGATGAATACATCTATATGAATATATAGTCTGTGCCTTAAACTTCAAGTTTGCAACACTGTTAATAACGTATGGTCCTTTTTTAATGCCTGGTGTTTGGTCCTTTTGCAATGTAGAAAATAAGATTCTTTTTTTTTCCTTAAAATTTTATCCAACTCTTTAAAAAAATAAATTGCAGAAGAGCTGATGCAAATCCCTGTCACTTGTGAACACAATGAAATTATACGGAGAAGAGCGAACAACAGGAGAGTCTCCTGCTCAGAAACAGAAATGAATACCCTGTTCCTATACGGTCCTCAAACGCCAGGATTTTGAAATATGAATTAGACCTCAAATGCAAATTAACCTCGGAAGGTGGGGAGAAGGAAAGAGAAAAAAAAAAAAAAAATATCAGAGAGACATACCAAGTCAAACGCTCCTTTTTCTGCCTATCTCGTCCGCAATGTTAAAATAGGCTAAACAAAACAAGTGCACATCAAGACAGAGCCAATTAAGGAAAAGAAAGCGGGGAGGGGAGGGTGGGGTGGGGTGGGGAGAAAGGCACCTTACTGCACACATGGGGAGTGGGAGCGCAGTATCCCACCCCGAGCCATACCTACCTTGTGAGTGTTCAAAGGAAGACAACTGGGGTAAATTGGAACCAGCTTTGATTTGTGTCATCCGGTTGCACCCGGGATGCGGGAGGGGGAGAAGGGTCGGTCTGGGCGGGGGTGGAGGGGGGGGAATACCGAGCGAGGGTGCCAAATGGTATGCAAATGGGGGGGTGGTTTTGGGTTTGGGTTTGGTTTTCGTTTTCTTTTTTTTTTTTTTAGGAAAAGAGGGGGGGGTAGAGGAAAAGCGGCACCGTCAGTGGCGGGGTGAGTGGGTCCCCGCCCGCCTGCCCCGCACACGCCTGAGGGAGGGCGAGGGGGGTCGTGCGGGGGGCGGCGGGAACCCCGTCGTGGGAGCGCGGGGCAGCGCTGCCTGCCATGGGGTGCGGGGGGGCGCGGGGGGGGAGGGCCGCGGAGCGGTGCGGGGGGACGCGGAGCGGTGCGGGGCCGCCGCTGCGCCGGGCCGGCGGCGGGCAGGGGCGGGCGGGGAGCGGGGGCTGCCCCTTCCCGGGGTGGGGGGTGCTTCGGGGGGGGAGCGCAAGGGTGCAGGGCCGCCCCCTCTCTCCCTTCTTCATTCATCGCCTCTCTCGCCCCCCTCCCCGCTGCTCCCCCCCACCCCGGCCCGCACAGCCCCCCGCCCCCCGGCTGCCTCACCGCTCCCGGCGGCTCCCCGCTTGGAAATGGAGACCAGCAACTCTCACCAGAGCTCACCAGCATCCCACGGTCCTGAGGAAGGAGTTTGGGGCGGCGGGGGGGAGCGGGGGAGCGGGCGGGAGGGGGGGTGTTTGAGAGTGACGGTGAGGCGAGGAGGAGGAGGAAGGAGGAAGGCTGGGAAGAAGGGGGTGGGGGAGACGGAGCTCCTGAAATGGAGCCAGCCCAAAGGGGAGACGATGCTGGAGCCGGGGCTGCGTCATTTCGGGGCTGGGAGAGGGCTCAGCCTCCCCCCGCCGCCTCCCTGCCCGCAAGCAGCGGGGGCAGCAGTGTCCCCGTGTCCCGTCTCCCCCTTCCTCCCCCACGCGGGGCGCTGCGGGGTCGGGGCCGCCTCCCCGCGTCCTTCCCCGCAAGCCGCCGGGGCTGGGACGGGGCAGGAAAACCCCACGCCAGGGCAAAGGCTAAGCCCTCTTAGGTTTGCCTGGCGATGCCAAAAAAGAAAGGGGCAGGGAGAGGCGTACGGGACGCGTCCGCCGCAGGGCAGTGGGCAGGACCGGTCACGGTCACGCGTGGGGTCCCGCGGAGCGAACGGGGTCCTACGACCGGTCGGTCGGGCTCCTGACACGGCGAGGGAGGGCGGGGGTAGGAGGAATGATCTGCATTTATAACTACGGGGGAAACTCGCAGCCTTTCAAAGAGTTTCAGTCGGGTGAGTGGAAATGCCTTCTGCCCCCTTCACATGTGGAAGCGCAGTGCTCTTTTGGGGGGGGGGGGGGGGGGAGGAGGAGGAGGAGGAGGAGGAAAAAAGCAATTTATTATTTTTTTTCCTGCGGGACAGCGGGTCTCTTTGAGCCTACTGTCATGTCCTACGGCTGCAATTATAAACCAGCTTTCTCTCTGCAGAGAGGAAGTAGCTGAGACTGAGGTTCTGAAGCTAGTGAGTGGCCAGCAGTGTCCCTGGCCTTCGCTGGCCCTCGCCAACGGGCAGGGGAGGTGGTGGCCTGGCCCTGCGCAGAGGGGCTGTGGGTGCAACACACTGCCCGTCCGAGGCAAAATAACTGGCCTGGGAACCCTTCCCTTTTTTCAACTCTGCCCACCCCGTCCAAGGCAGTTTCCTTCTGAAGCTCATCCCCTCACAGGCTTTCTAAACTCAGGTTCAAATGCTCATGTCCATGGTTTGTTGGGTTTTTTTTTATTTCCCACCACCCCTGTGGTCTCAGCTTTAAAAACCAAAGCTGCTTTTAGTGGGGCTGAGGTCGCAGGTGCCATCATGGAGGCCCACGACAAGCATCAGTAAAAAGCAAGAGAAAATAGAGTCCCCAGGCAAGACACAACCACGTATAGCCTCATCCCAGCCTTCTACAGCACCTGCCACAGCAAAGGTGGCATATGCAAAGCCCTTAAAATATTGACCATAGCCATTATTGTTATGGGCATGTAGGTTTTAGCTTATTTATGACTCTGCATGTGCATGTGTGTGCAATACATGTGCGCGTGCGCACACACACATATCTGCGTATATGTATATATTCAATAGTGACAGGCCTGTTAAACTGGGCAGTGATTTCTCTCCTACAGATAGATGTATAATACACACACATAGTGATGATACCTAAGGTGTTTGGGGGTGGGGATGCATAATATCTTATAAATTTGAAGTTTTTATCAGGCAGAGCAGATTACTTTAAGCGTTCAATTTCTCAGCGATCCAATTTTATTGGGATTTACTATCATTTGTGCTGCGCATCCCTGGGGAAATAATGCTTTGATTAATGTAATCCTGGGCTGGGATCCGCCACATGCCCCTCTCCCAAGAGAAGGGCCCTGTTTGACAAACAAAAACAGAGCAGCAACTATTGCAATCTGCACTCACCTTTCGAAAGCACACAGACCCGCACACGCACACAAAATATAACCCCCTCCTCCCCCCCAGCCCCAAATACAATAGCGGCATCTCAAAACAATGTGCGCTTATTCATTTGCACACAATGCCTCTGATTCAGCGTGGGCTGTACAGTCCAGCCCTCAACTGCACAGAGCCAGCCCAAAAAGGATCCTGCTCTGTCCCCACTGAGAAGCTGAAGCATCTCTGGGAAGCTCAATGCCTCTCTGTATTTCAGGCTTTCCTTGGGCTCCCCAACATTTTCTGCCTCTTTGTTTCCCACTGCAGGCCTTGCCGCAAACCGATTCCAAGTCTTGCTCCTTCAACCCACCACCGGCAGCCAGGGGCCCCAGAAGCTGTCCCACCGGGCTCCCGAGCACCCCCCTGGGGGGACATGTACCTCTCAAAACGGGCCCTGGTAAGTGAATCACAGCCAGGCACTCCGCTCAGCTCACAGGGGGGAGGCTGGGTGGGGGGGGGACCCCAGAAAACAACCTCAAACAGAAAGTCTTGTCACATACATTTTTAAAGGGAAGAAAAAGAAACTGTTCCTCCGCCTTTGGGGGTTGCTTGGGTTTGAGCAGCTTTGTTCCAGCCACCCCCCCCACCCCCACCCCCCCGCCCCTTCTGTTTGTGTCAAAGGCTGGCAGGAACAATAGCGTTTAAAGAGGAATAAACATGCCCAGATCAGAGCCCAGCCCCAGAGAAACCTTTCCCTTTCTTTACATCCCTAGGTGAACTGGCCGGTGTTTCCCCCTTTCCTCCTCCTCCTCTCTTCCCCCCCGCCCCCCCAAACCGAAGCCCATTACCCGCAGCCCAAATAGCAGTTTAATATTGATTTTCTACACACCCACACCCACACACCCACTCTCTACAACAAAGCGGGTCCCACAGCTCCTGAGGAGGACGTCCAGCCCCAAAAGAGGGCTCTGGCCCCACTTGGGCCACTTTATTCCAAGTCCTGGATTAATAAATCCAGGGGAAGGAGGAGGGGTGGGATCTCCAGGCTGGAGAAGAGGAGGATGCGGTTTGCGCCAGGGGTTTTCAATAAGATGCTGCGCTCTCCTCCGTGTTTACCCACTGACCCCCAATGCGGTGACTCAGCGATTACCGAGCACTGGGTGTCTGTGTGCGGGGGGGTGGGGGGGGGTGAGGGGGGGCTTCCCCCCCTCTTCCTCCTTCTTTTCTCTCCTGATGAAAAACGATGCAATTACATTTCTGCATGCTGATCTGAGAGTTCAAATAACAAGCCTTAAACGCGTTATCAGGCGCTTGTTAAGGGGGGGGGGGGGGGGGGGGGGGGGGGAGTGAAGGGAAGAGGGGAACAAATCTAGACGTATATGCGTCGCTGCATGCCTGAGCGTACGTGTCCCCATCTACGCGTATGCTTATATATGGATATAGATACAAATTTAAACGAAAGACGGCTAGAGGAAGAGATCGGGTGTTGTTCGGCCTGACTCCCTGCACCCAGGCAGACGAGGGAAGAGTCTCAATTTAAAACAGCACCAACCGAAAGAGAGAAGAAAGAGGAAGAGGCGCAAGTCACTCCAGGGAAAAGTTATTTAGGCGCAATCTCTGGGTTTTCCCCGCGCAAACTGACCCTCCTACGCGGGCTTGATCCACTTTTCCCCCTCCCCTTCCCCCTCCTACCCCGGGGGGGATCCATACCCACCCCCCCAGCGGCGGCTTCCTCTCTCCCCGGGCGCCCCACTCGGGAGGTCGTTTGCTGGGACCCCCTGCGCGGCCGCGGCCCGCTCCGCGCCCGCGGAAGGGCTGACGGGGGGGGGTGGGCGCCCTCGAGGCCGCGAGGTGGCGGCGGGACCCCCGCCGGGATTGCGGGTCCCCGCTTCTGCCACCCCACCCCCCTTTTTCTCCCCCACCCCACCCCACCCCCCCACCCCCCGAAGGTCTAGCAGGAGGCAAGAAATTGTTTCAGAAGTCGGATGGCGGGGCTGAATTTAGAGAGGGGAGAAGGGAATAAATGCGAGGAGATGATGAATAACGTTAACTTTTGACTGTGGGAGTCATGACGGAGTTGAGCGAAGCTGCGGGAAATATGTCATTTAATCCCAGGGCTACCGAAGTCCCTTTTATCAAACATCGTGCTTGCTGCTGGAATTATACCGCTGTAAAAAGCGACCGAGTACTTAAAAGTATCCAACATCAGGCAAATATATAGGTGGGAGGAACGGGTGTAAAATGAAGGCGCGTACAAACTCACCCCACGACCGTGAAAACCCCGAGCAGATTAGATAAATATAAATATACGTGCATTTAAAAAAAAAAAAAAAAAAAAGAAAGAAAGAAAGAAAGAAAAAAAAGCACCGTAAAACTGTAGCTGCTGCGTTCCCGCAAGGAGAACAGACAGCGTGTGCATGTTTGTGTGCAATGCCAAAAAGAGCAGCCTTAAGGTTGACCTACTGCAATCTGCACTGAGCTCCTCAGACAATAGACAAGTTCAAATGTCAAAAAATCTAATAATAAAAAACAGAGCTGCCAAACCGCACGAACTGTTTTCTGGTGTATCGCAATTATTCACCCTCTTATCCACTAAGAGACTGCCAGTCCTTATGCGCGTAAAAGAAAATCTATGTAATGCATATGGATCTTTTTTTCTCTTTTTTTTTTTTTTTCACATGTGAAACGCTATTGAGATGGCAAGCACGCAAATCAGAATGATATCATGTCTAATTAAAAGCGGGGCTAAGGTTTTCACAGTCTCTTTTAAAAGACTCCAACTTGTAAATCCCCTTTTTATGTCTCTACATGAACAATTATTCTTATAAATAAAAAATCTACATCTTCAAGGAGCTGGATTGGAACCATATATCCCTCTGGTTTTAACGTCGGTGGGAGCGTTAGGTTTCCGTCGTATGTAATATGTCTACGTTGGGCTCAAGTCAACAGATAGATTGTTCCATTCATTTGGCAACTTTCATTACAGTCCGTGCGAGGTGAACCCTCAGCACGACGCGGTGGGTTATATCAGAATTATGCAGCTGGGGAAGAAAGGACCTCTATTTTAAAAGCTATCTTGCTTTGCATGCGCAGTTCTGTATTATTGTTCTAATTTATTACAGAACCCGCAACGCTTTGTTAATCTCAAAACAATAAATAAGGTTCCGAGTGAAGCCTTCAGAATAAAAGGTACGGAGAAATGATCCGCCTGCCTATTGTCTTTATCGTTATTATCGTCAGCCTTTAAAAGCAGTCCCTATATTTTCCTGTTTTCTCCAGATTGGCTAGCGCAGTATCCCTAGCGCAGCTACCGGCGTGGTCATAAGGACGATGAGCTACAGCACGGGTAAGCTTGAACACCCCAGAGCAGATCCCATTAGCCAAGAACGCTACATATCTGGAAGCCAGTCAACTTCACGTTTTCAGCTGACTGCTGTATTATGCACGGGTGTGTTTTACATATAGCAGACTGTATACGGAATATGTCTTTATGTTGAACATTTTAATTTGTAAATGCTAATTAGGCAGTTGGTCTCCACGGTTATATTAGTAGATACCTCATCATTTCCCACTATAAGTAAATGAATACTAAACACGGTAAACACGCACTTTCTTTTCCATACCTCCGCGGCAGTATCGCTTCTACACCCAATTTGCACAGTGCGCCCATTCGGACAAAACAAGCGTTTATTAGAAGAAGGGGAGGGGGGTGAACACGCACACCTCCCCCACCCCCACCCCGCCGCTCCCTGTACCCCCCTTAGGACGGGGGTGCCACGGCCGGCACCCCCCGGCCGCCCCAGCCGCCCCGGACCCCTTCAAAGGCAGCCAGCAAAGGGAAGTTTTGCCGAATTAACTTGTTGCTCCTTTTAGCGTTAGTTTTTCTGTTCGCTTGCGGTACCCCGAGATCTGCTCCGGCTCCGGCTCCTGCTGCTGCTGCTGCTGCTGCTAACCGGTGCAGACATGCAGCGGTGGAGCTGAGCTGCTAGCTCTTGCTTTGTTTAAAATATAACGCGGGTTACACTTGGAAGGTTGGGGGGCAGAGGGGAGCCGGGGGGAAACCCGCTCTCTCCCAACCCCGGGATGCAGAACTTTGCTGGGCTCTTTCAACTCCAAACACCCCCCTCCCCTCCCCGCTTCAGAGGCAAGGGAAATGTTCGCTAAACTACGGCAAATCTCAAGTAAACGACCACGTTTCTGAGGAGAATCGCGCTCTGGAAATGTGTTTTACTAGTCTGGAATATTGCTAGTGCTTATTTCGCCAAATGCGGTGGGTGGAAAGTTTTGTTCATGTAAATATCTCAACCGTTTTCCCGCACGGTCAAAACACGCGGAGACTTGACTCCGTTTTCCAAATGAAGACCCAGGAACACTTTAAATGAAAAGCATATATTCTTCTTGGTCGTTTTCTCTCTTCGATTACTTTTCTCCCCCACCCACCCCCCTTTTTTTCCTTTTTTTTTTTTTTTTTTTTTTTTTTGTGTGTGTGTGTGTGTATGTGTTAGGTTTTTAGGCGGGGAATTCATCTTGCCAGGATCTATCATATTTATGGGCTGTGTGATTTCCAGGGCTCCAATTGGTCTTTCCTTTATGGAGGCAAGGAATAAAACTTTCCCAGTTGCACGGAAACTGCTGGGGCTCCGGCGCGGGGGAACAAAGTGCTTTCAATACCCCCCCTCCCCCTCCCCGGGACCGCCGCTTTCTCCCCCGTCCCCGCGCCCGGGGGGCTGCCCGGGACATCCCCCTTGCAGGTGCGTTAGGGGATGCTGCAGCCACGCGTGTCCGCCCGTGCCCAGCTCCGTGGCGGGAGGGGGCGGGGTAGGGGGTGGGGGGGAGAAGAGAAGCAGCCGTGCCTCGGCAGGAATACCACAAAAAGACTAAATTTCTCTCTGCTATCCCTTCTTGCAACCGCTTAGGGAGGGAAACGGAGGCAAAGAAGCGGGCGCTCGGGGCAAGGGGCTGAGAGCCGAGCTGTGCCCGGCTGGGCTGCGGTGGCCGGCGGTTGGTGCTGGTTTTAGTTGAGGGTGTCCCGGACAGCGACGACGTGTGCCCGGTGATGCTCCCGGTGATGCTCCCGGTGTGGGCAGGGCGGGAGGCGGGGGGAGCCCGGAGCTGGCTCTCCCAGATAGAGAAATCGGGGGGGGGGGGGGGGGAGGGAGTGGCCAGCTTGGGGGGGGGGGGTGAAGGAAAAAAAAAAAAAGCGCTACTTTTCCAGGTTTAATACGGCGATTAAATATTAAATGCTCTAGAAAAGCCCGAGTCGTTTCATTGCATCTCCAGAGGCTTAAGCGCCTTATTTGAGGGGAAAAAGAAATTAAAAAAAAAAAACCTGCGTGGCACCTCGGGTTACCCCGACCCTTGCGTGGTGCCCGTGCCTGTGTTTAATTAACTGCCCTCCCTCCCGCGCAGGCCTCGTGTCCGTGGGAGGCATCGTACCAACCGGGGCACTTTTGGGGCGGCCTTTGAACGGGCACCCCCGGCCCCGGCCCCGGCCCCGCTCCCACCGGCCCCCCCCGCCGCTCCTCTCCCACTGGCCCCGGGAGTTTTGGGGCTCTCTCCCCCCGGGCGGGGTCTCCTGGGGCGGGGGTTTGCGGGGGGAGCCAGGGGCTGGGGAGCCCGGGGCTGCCCCCACACACACACACACACCCCCAACCCGGGGCCGGGCGGGGACGGGACGGGGACGGGACCGGAGGGGGGGGGGGGGAGGGGGGGCGGGGGCTGGCAGGGCGCCCCCTGGCGGCCGCCCGGCGCCTGGCGGAGCGCGGCGAAAGTTGATTTTGTT